>NC_135805.1:123928231-124057604 GCF_964213995.1 Mustelus asterias
TTTGGGTTTTTTCAGTAACTGTCAATTACTTCACCTTATATATATGCAAACAACTGCAAAAAGTTACGAACATTCAGACAGATGTGATGATTACCCGCTCTCCAGTGTGGAAGATCTGGCTTAAGGACAATTTCCAATAATCAAATAATCAAAATAATTTTACCAAATAATTATTTCCTGATATTTATTGAGTTTGTAACAGCAAATAGCAATTCTCAATGTAATGATTAAGATGTTTTGAAGTAACAGTCCCAGTTAATTTTATTACTTACACAGGTATGTTTCCTGACAAGTTGTATATTTTACTGTGTTAACAATTTATTTTATTTCATCAATATTCATTCAAATGCAAACTTTTAAAGTTTTACATTTGGTTTTGTAATTGAATGTATTATTAAATGAATAGGCTGTCTTGAAAGTGTTGCAATTTACATTTCAAACAAGTGTTTCTTATTTTATGCCTCTAGTGATGAAACTGGACACCAACTATATATCTCCCTTAAGTGTCCAAAAGTGCAGTTAATGACATCTAGAATGAGATAGTAATTCTAATTTTTGTCATGTGACTAGGAAGTTTAGTTTTCAAGTAACTAATTTTCTTCAGATTGTAAACATCATTAACACTTTGCAGAGATTGTGCCTGTCAATAATTTTAAAAAAGGGCTTGATGAAAGACAGAATAAACACAATTGCTTGTAGGAAAGAGCAGAGCTAAAAAAAATTCAGAAGAAACCTATTTATCCAGAGTGGTGAGAATATGGAACTCACTAGCACAGGGACAACTTGACATTGAAAGGATTGGTAGAACATAGAACATAGAACATTATAGCGCAGTACAGGCCCTTCGGCCCTCAATATTGCGCCGACCAGTGAAACCAATCTAAAGCCCATCTAACCTACACTATTCCAATATCACCCATATGATTATCCAATGACCATTTAAATGCCCTTAATGTTGGCGAGTCCACTACTGCTGCAGGCAGGGCATTCCACGCCCTTACCACTCTCGGAGTGAAAAACCTACCTCTGACATCTGTCCTATATCTATCACCCCTCAATTTAAAGCTCTGTCACCTCGTGCTAGCTCTCACTATCCACCCTATCTAATCCTCTGGTAGAAGCTAAATTGATATATGGGGGAGTGGGGTGGAGGGGCAAAATAGAAGGTTTTGCTAGTGGAGTTTCATGAGGAAGATTACAAAGAGGCTCCAGTAGAACAGAAATGCCAGCATTGACTAGCTGGACTGATTGTCCTGTTTCTGTACTGTACATTTAATGCAAAAAAAATTGCATTGGAACATAGAACCAGTACCGTGCAGAAGGAGGGCGTTCCGCCCATCGAGTCTGCCCCGACCTCTGAAAGAGTCCAGGCCCATCCCTCCTGCTCCGTAATCCCACATATTTACCATGGCCAATCCACCTAACCTTTGGACTGTGGGAGGAAACCGGAGCACCGGAGGAAAACCACGCAGACACGGGGGGATTCCACATAGACAGATCTAAACACTCTCTCAAATCTTAGCTCCTTGGTGTTCAGTTTCATAATCCTTCAATAAATATTAAACACAGCCCATACTTATTAGTGCTCGGTTTCAAAACTCTCAAATAATGATAGGTTTGTCTTCAATTTCCGTGAGAATTAGGAATGGCTGCAGAAACTTCAATATTCAGGGTATAACCATTTCTTATCAAGTGTCATTGAACTATTAGTCTTTGCAAAATCCGATACTCTCCGAGTTCGAAGGATTGACAATAAAGAATGCCTGATGCTCCTTACACCTGCAGAGGTACAAAGGCTAACCTCGTTCAGCTCCGGGGCAAATGAAACAGCAACAAAATTGAACTGCACTTTGCCTTTGCTGGCAGCGCCGGAGAATTAATGGGAAATAATTAGAAAGGATTGAAATAGTCAAAGAGTACCTTGAAACCTCCCGGGGAGCTTTTATCCGTGCTCCATAATTGACACCTAGCAATTTAATTTTAATTTAAACTCATCTAACACCTTTAAAGACCAAATTACGAAAGTTTACAAAACAAACTATAGTGCATGCTAAGCTCGCATCTCACTGGCTCATCGGTAATAAGCACACCACTGCAACCTAAACAGGTTATTTTCAGTTATTCCCAGGCAGCTGAGAGAAGCTATTCAGATGTAAAAAATAGTTTACCGAACAGTAAGTTTATAAAAATATTGCTGGTAGTGAACTTGCTAATTGAACTGGATTGTTTAGACAAGATAGTCCAACAGATGTTGCCACAGAAAATAGCGACTCCGTGCCAAGTTATTTCTGTAACATAATATACACACGAACTGGGAATGTACAGCCGGCTTCAGTAATGTAAAGACCGCCGTTTCAAAGAAAGTTAAAGATTAGATCAAACTTGATTTATGGCAACTTAACTCCAATTCATTAGTGCAGAGACAGACGCAGAAAAGCTCCGAAGTTCCCAATAGTAGACTTTCTTTCTGCTTCCGGAGTTGAATTATCCCTGCAACTTTTGTGAAGCCTACTGCGGGACTGACTGGTGGTGGTCGTGGTCATAAACTCGGAGCGGGGTGGGGGTCTGTGTTTCGTCTGGTAGAGCGAAATGTGGACGGAGAAAGGACTGTTAATGTGTTCTCTCTGGGATACAAATGGGAGGCTCTGCGGCACTCTGTTAGCCATCTACCAACCCGGTCCACAGCCATCCCTGCTACTTTCATCTTTTTGAAACACGGAGAGGAGAAAATGAGAACATTGCACGACTACCCTGGTGCTGGAATAATGATTTCGACAATGTCAAGAGTCAAATGTTAACTCGTGTTAACTCACGAGTTAACAAATAAAACAGGGATTTTTAAAAAATGAACATTTTTCACATTTGAAGACATCTGTTCAGAAAGTTACATCCCCGTTATTATCACAACTTGCTTTGACAATAACTTTAGCCAGATCAATTCATTCTCGTGAATGTTTTTTTGTACAAATACACACGCCACGAACTCTATTCATGTCAGACCATTAAACTTTCATTTGCAAAGAGATTGATTTGTCAGTTTATACTTCAATGTGACCATTTCTGCCGGGATTTTCCTCTCAACCTATTTTAAACACAGGATCATCCCATTGTTTTTGAGAGTCCTATTGTTTGTTAGCGCGATTCTTTCTAACATTAAAATACAGTGCAGATTTCCCATTTTATTGGATCCTCCTTTTTCCGTAACACTCGCTCCAAACTGTGCTTATTAAAAATGGAATTAGAAAACTGACAGAAATGTTTGAAAGTCTGTTGAAACATTTACTTAAAACAATGAGAAAGTTTATGGATTCCCACAATAATCTGTGGCAAATCTTTACTGGGAGTTGGGGGGGGTGGTTTGCTGGGGAGAGGGATATTTTTATGCAGTTTTCATAGTTGCTCGTAACCTCAGAGGAAACTCCCTTCCCAACGTATGTTGCCGACATGTACTTTGCGGGAATGTGGGTTCACTTTCCGGTGAACTTCGCAATCGGAAACTTTAGCGGAAATTGGGGCAATATTCCGCTTAGAACATAGAACATAGAACATTACAGCGCAGAACAGGCCCTTCGGCCCACGATGTTGCACCGACCAGTTAAAAAAAAACTGTGACCCTCCAACCTAAACCATAGAACAAATCGAACCTTTTCATAGATAGATAGATCGATCGATCGATAATGTCATTCATTACCTGAGGCACAGAACCGAATCTAAGTTTAAAACGTATATTGATTGCATTAAAACAAAATAAAGTTTATAATTCTCATTTAACGCCTTAACACAGAATTGGAGTTAGAAATCCCAATGCATGTTGTGAGAATACACACGGAGCATTTGCAGTGCTGACCCTATCATCGGGACAGGAGTATCCATTCCAGTGGAAAGTGGCTGCTTACCTAGGTTCACGAAGCTCATGACCATGTCGGCATCGTTGAGGAAGTTGGTGTCGTGCAGGCTGGCTAGAGGCGGACTCTGCGTAGTAAGGGTGGCTCGGTAAGGCAGCGAAACCCGGGCCGCTCCTCGCTCCGTCTCCTGCTCGTTGGACATGGCGTTATACAGGTCGAGCATGAAGAGTGGGGCGGACGAGCTGTGCTTCCCCACCGAAAAGGGCCTGGGCCGGTGAGGCAGCCCTAAGATGGACAGGATCTCCCTCTGTATCTCCCTCCTCTCGTGGTTCCGCAGTCGCCTGTAGATAAAGCTGGAGTGGACGTGGTGGTCGGCGAAATTCCCCTCGGCGCTTCCCAGGAACACACAGCACATCCACAGCAGTCCAGCGGGGGCTTTAGAGAAAGCGTTTAGTTTGTTCATTGCAGTTGTCTCTTTGCGTTTAATAAATGCGTTTTTGTTTTTTTTTCAGAACTTTGTTCTTGTCAACAGTTGCCCCTTTTCTTTCATGAAGTTACAGAAGTTAGCTGTCAGCAGCACCAGGTACGTAATGTGTTCATATTGTTTCTGCTGAGAACTCCTTTTTGATGGGATTTTGGTTTAGATAAAGCTTTAGCAACAACCCCGGCAGCTTTTACTTTGCCCTCTTACTCCTTCCACAGAAAAGAAGCGGCGAGCGCTTTCTTTTGGTCTGCCAGTGTGTAAAAGTCGAGCAGCAGTAATGAATGTGCTGCTGCTCCTGTGTGTGAGAGATACTGACTGTAAACTGCTCCCTCTCTTTCACTGCACTCCCTGCACCGGCTTCAATCTGTCTCTAGCTGGCGCTCTCTCCACCTCCTCTACAATTCTCAACCATATTACCCCAATGACCTACTGATCTCTGCCCATTTCAAGTGTCAACTTTCCTCTTTTATTTCACACGCCAGCCCGCTTGTAACGTTCAAACGACATTGTTGAATGGTTTGATGGCACAGTGGTTAGCACTGCTGCCTCACAGCGCTAGGGACCTGGGTTCGATTCCCGCCTCCGGTGACTGTGCGGAGTCTGCACGTTCTCCCCGTGTCTGCGTGGGTTTCCTCCGGGTGCTCCGGTTTCCTCCTACCGTCCAAAGATGTGCAGGTTAGGTGGATTGGCCATACTAATTGTCCCTTAGTGTCCAAAAATGATGGATTAGCCATGGCAAATTGACCATTAGTGTCAGGGAGATTATCAGGGTAAATACTTGGGGTTACGGAGGGTGGGATTGTTGTAGATGCATCCTGCTGTATCAGTAAATGACCATCCGGTATTTCAGTTTGCTCAGACGTTGACTGAGACATTCTGCTCACACGGGGCTGTTTATACACGAGGTATTCTCTGGTAATCCCAAGCCTAGTGTGACATTGCACTCAGAGCCATGCTCTACATGCTATGGTAAGAAGTCTCACAACACCAGGTTAAAGTCCAACAGGTTTATTTGGTAGCAAAATCCATAAGCTTTCGGAGCACTGCTCCTTCGTCAGATGGAGTGGATATCTGTTCTCCAACAGTGCACAGAGACACAGAAATCAAGTTACAGAATACTAATTAGAATGCGAATCTCTACAGCCAGCCAGGTCTTAAAGGTACAGATAATGTGGGTGGAGGGAGCATTCAACACAGGTTAAAAAGATGTTTATTGTCTCCAGACAGAACAGCTAGTGAGATTCTGCAAGTCCAGGAGACAAGCTGTGGGGGTTACTGATAATGTGACATAAATCCAACATCCCGGTTTAGGCCGTCTTCATGTGTGCGGAACTTGGCTATCAGTTTCTGCTCAGCGACTCTGCGCTGTCGTGTGTTGTGAAGGCCGCCTTGGAGAACGCTTACTTGAAGGTCCAAGGCTGAATGCCCGTGACTGCTGAAGTGCTCCCCCACAGGAAGAGAACAGTCTGTGGGGGAGCACTTCAGCAGTCACGGGCATTCAGCCTTGGATCTTCAGGTAAGCGTTCTCCAAGGCGGCCTTCACAACACACGACAGCGCAGAGTCGCTGAGCAGAAACTGATAGCCAAGTTCCGCACACAGGAAGACGGCCTAAACCGGGATGTTGGATTTATGTCACATTATCAGTAACCCCCACAGCTTGCCTCCTGATCTTGCAGAATCTCACTAGCTGTTCTGTCTGGAGACAATAAACATCTTTTTAACCTGTGTTGAATGCTCCCTCCACCCACATTGTCTGTACCTTTAAGACCTGGCTGGCTGTAGAGATTTGCATTCTAATTAGTATTCTGCAACTTGATTTCTGTGTCTGTGCACTGTTGGAGAACAGAGACTACTCCATCTGACGAAGGAGCTGTGCTCCGAAAGCTTATGGTATTTGCTACCAAATAAACCTGTTGGACTTTAACCTGGTGTTGTGAGACTTCTTACTGTGTTTACCCCAGTCCAACGCCGGCATCTCCACATCATGCTCTACATGCTATACCCGGTGCTGTGCCCTCGCTGTGTCCCTCATGTCAGACTCGCTGTTTCGGGAGCCATGTGAATGGTGTCTTTGGAGCACACTGCCTAGCGCTGAAGCTGTACTCAGCTCCCCCCACATCATTCAACACTGCTGTGAGGAGTTGTGTTCATTCATTCCAATACTGCCCAATTTTTCCGCAATCACTCCGCGCCGCCCCCCCCCCCCCCCCGCAACGAGTTAACGCACATCGAAGGTGACCCTTATCCCTATAGCTCGCCAATATCGTTGTGACACCTGGACCACAGCACACGGATAACCTATTGAATCGAGGGGGCAACTGTTTGGATGAGCAGGCGAGGGCAGCCTCTGAAATTGTGCCCCCCCCCCCCCATCTCCGGCCGCCCCCATAAAAGTATACAATTCCATTATTTGGCGTACTTACATACTTCAATTAATTACTCAGACCAGAGATAGAAGGACAGTTCAATTGAATGGTGCTTTGAACCACAGTTCGTGAACATCGGTCGGATTCTCGGCTGCCACTGCACCTTTTAACTAGAATTCCATAGCTTTTCAAATAGCGACCCAAACGCACCGGCGACCTGTGGGACACCAGACAAGGCGACAGGAGCAGGCAGGAGGTTAAAAAACGGACCGAAGTTGTGCTGAGGGTGAGTTATGTGATGCATCAGCGGAATCTCACAATTCATTGATGTTTGTTATTCAACTTCTGTCACGGTAAGCAATAAAATGCAAAGACAACTGTATTTATAAAACTGGTATTTCAGTTTGCTCAGACGTTGACTGAGACATTCTGCTCACACGGGGCTGTTTATACACGAGGTATTCTCTGGTAATCCCAAGCCCAGTGTGACATTGTACTCAGAGCCATGCTCCACATGCTATACCCGGCGCTGTGCCCTCGCTGTGTCCCTCATGTCAGACTCGCTGTTTCGGGAGCCATGTGAATGGTTCACATAACTCATAGAACATAGAACATAGAACATAGAACATTACAGCGCAGAACAGGCCCTTCGGCCCACGATGTTGCACCGACCAGTTAAAAAAAAAACTGTGACCCTCCAACCTAAACCAATTTCTTTTCGTCCATGAACCTATCTACGGATCTCTTAAACGCCCCCAAACTAGGCGCATTTACAACTGATGCTGGCAGGGCATTCCAATCCCTCACCACCCTCTGGGTAAAGAACCTACCCCTGACATCGGTTCTATAACTACCCCCCCTCAATTTAAAGCCATGCCCCCTCGTGCTGGATTTCTCCATCAGAGGAAAAAGGCTATCACTATCCACCCTATCTAAACCTCTAATCATCTTATATGTTTCAATAAGATCCCCTCTTAGCCGCCGCCTTTCCAGCGAAAACAATCCCAAATCCCTCAGCCTCTCCTCATAGGATCTCCCCTCCATACCAGGCAACATCCTGGTAAACCTCCTCTGCACCCTCTCCAAAGCCTCCACATCCTTCCTGTAATGTGGGGACCAGAACTGCACACAGTACTCCAAGTGCGGCCGCACCAGAGTTGTGTACAGTTGCAACATAACGCTACGACTCCTAAATTCAATCCCCCTACCAATAAACGCCAAGACACCATATGCCTTCTTAACAACCTTATCTACTTGATTCCCAACTTTCAGGGATCTATGCACACATACACCTAGATCCCTCTGCTCCTCCACACTATTCAAAGTCCTCCCGTTAGCCCTATACTCAACACATCTGTTATTCCTACCAAAGTGAATTACCTCACACTTCTCCGCATTAAACTCCATCCGCCACCTCTCGGCCCAACTTTGCAACCTGTCTAAGTCTTCCTGCAAACTACGACACCCTTCTCGTAAGCTTTGTAAGTGAATGCATCACATAACTCGCCCTCAGCACAACTTCGGTCCGTTTTTTAACCTCCTGCCTGCTCCTGTCGCCTTGTCTGGTGTCCCACAGGTCGCCGGTGCGTTTGGGTCGCTATTTGAAAAACTATGGAATTCTAGTTAAAAGGTGCAGTGGCAGCCGAGAATCCGACCGATGTTCACGAACGGTGGTTCAAAGCACTATTCAAGTACATTTAGAAAACTGCACCGTAGAGCCATAGACGTTTACAGCATGGAAACAGGCCCTTCTACCCAACTTGTCCACGCCACTTAATTTTCACCATTAGGCGAGTCCCAATTGCCCGTGTTACATAGAACATAGAACAGTACAACACAGAACAGGCCCTTCGGCCCACGATGTTGTGCCGAGCTTTATCTGAAACCAAGATCAAGCTATCCCATTCCCTATCATCCTGGTGTGCTCCATGTGCCTATCCAATAACCGCTTAAATGTTCCTAAAGTGTCTGACTCCACTATCACTGCAGGCAGTCCATTCCACACCCCAACCACTCTCTGCGTAAAGAACCTACCTCTGATATCCTTCCTGTATCTCCCACCACGAACCCTATAGTTATGCCCCCTTGTAATAGCTCCATCCACCCGAGGAAATAGTCTTTGAACGTTCACTCTATCTATCCCCTTCATCATTTTATAAACCTCTATTAAGTCTCCCCTCAGCCTCCTCCGCTCCAGAGAGAACAGCCCTAGCTCCCTCAACCTTTCCTCATAAGACCTACTCTCCAAACCAGGCAGCATCCTGGTAAATCTCCTCTGCACTCTTTCCAGCGCTTCCACATCCTTCCTATAGTGAGGTGACCAGAACTGCACACAATACTCCAAATGTGGTCTCACCAAGGTCCTGTACAGTTGCAGCATAACCCCACGGCTCTTAAACTCCAACCCCCTGTTAATAAAAGCTAACACACTATAGGCCTTCTTCACAGCTCTATCCACTTGAGTGGCAACCTTTAGAGAACTGTGGATATGAACCCCAAGATCTCTCTGTTCCTCCACAGTCTTCAGAACCCTGCCTTTGACCCTGTAATCCACATTTAAATTAGTCCTACCAAAATGAATCACCTCACATTTATCAGGGTTAAACTCCATTTGCCATTTTTCAGCCCAGCTTTGCATCCTATCTATGTCTCTTTGCAGTCTACAGCAGCCCTCCACCTCATCCACTACTCCACCAATCTTGGTGTCATCAGCAAATTTACTGATCCACCCTTCAGCCCCCTCCTCTAAGTCATTAATAAAAATCACAAAGAGCAGAGGACCAAGCACTGATCCCTGCGGCACTCCGCTAGCAACCTGCCTCCAATCCGAAAATTTTCCATCGACCACCACCCTCTGTCTTCGATCAGACAGCCAGTTACCTATCCAATCGGCCAACTTTCCCTCTATCCCACACCTCCTCACTTTCATCATAAGCCGACCATGGGGGACCTTATCAAACGCCTTACTAAAATCCATGTATATGACATCAACTGCCCTACCTTCATCAACACACTTAGTTACCTCCTCAAAAAATTCTATCAAATTTGTGAGGCACGACTTGCCCTTCACGAATCCATGCTGACTATCCCGGATTAATCCGCATCTTTCTAAATGGTCGTAAATCTCATCCCTAAGGACCTTTTCCATCAATTTACCAACCACCGAAGTAAGACTAACCGGTCTATAATTACCAGGGTCATTTCTATTCCCTTTCTTAAACAGAGGAACAACATTCGCCATTCTCCAGTCCTCTAGGATATTGGTATGTAGATAGGCTGGAAAATTGGGCGGGGATCCTGGATTCAGGATTCAATCCTGGACCGGGGAGCGGCGCGGGCTTGGAGGGCCGAAGGGCCTGTTCCTGTGCTGTATTGTTCTTTGTTCTTTGTTCTTTGTTCTCTGGCACCAACCCTGTGGACAACGAGGACCCAAAGATCAAAGCCAAAGGCTCTGCAATCTCATCCCTTGCCTCCCAAAGAATCCTAGGATACATTTCATCAGGCCCAGGGGACTTATCGACCTTCAGTTTATTCAAAACTGCCAGGACATCCTCCCTCCGAACATCTATTTCCTCCAGCCTATTAGCCTGTAACACCTTCTCTTCCTCAAAAACATGGCCCCTCTCCTTGGTGAACACTGAAGAAAAGTATTCATTCATCACCTCGCCTATCTCTACTGACTCCATACACAAGTTCCCACTACTGTCCTTGACCAGCCCTAACCTCACCCTGGTCATTCTTTTATTCCTCAGATAAGAGTAAAAAGCCATGGGGTTTTCCTTGATCCGACCCGCCAAGGACTTCTCGTGTCCCCTCCTAGCTCTCCTAAGCCCCTTTTTCAGCTCATTCCTTGCTAACTTGTAACCCTCAATCGAGCCATCTGAACCTTGTTTCCTCATCTCTACATAAGCTTCCCTCTTCCTTTTCACAAGACATTCCACCTCTTTCGTGAACCATGGTTCTCTCACTCGGCCATTTCCTCCCTGCCTGACAGGGACATACCTATCAAGGACATCCAGTATTTGTTCCTTGAAAAAGTTCCACTTTTCATTAGTTCCTTTCCCTGACAGTTTCTGTTCCCAACTTATGCCCCCTAATTCTTGCCTAATCGCATCATAATTACCTCTCCCCCAATTGTAAACCTTGCCCTGCCGTACGGCCCTATCCCTCTCCAGTGCAATAACAAAAGACACCGAATTGTGGTCACTATCTCCAAAGTGCTCTCCCACAACCAAATCTTACACTTGGCCCGGTTCATTTCCCAGTACCAAATCCAATGTGGCCTCACCTCTTGTCAGCCTATCCACATATTGTGTCAGGAAACCCTCCTGCACACACTGCACAAAAACTGCCCCATCCGAACTATTTGACCTACAAAGGTTCCAATCAATATTTGGAAAGTTAAAGTCCCCCATGACAACTACCCTGTGACCCCTACACATATCCATAATCTGCCTAGCAATTTCTTCCTCCACATCTCTATTACTATTTGGGGGCCTATAGTAAACTCCTAACAACGTGACCGCTCCTTTCCTATTTCTAACCTCAGCCCATATTACCTCAGTGTGCAGATCCCCCTCGAAGTGCCTTTCCGCAGCCTTTAAACTATCCTTGATTAACAATGCCAGTCCTCCACCTCTTTTACCAGCTTCCCTACACTTAGTGAAACATCTATACCCCGGAACGTCCAACAACCATTCCTGTCCTTGTTCTACCCACGTCTCCGTAATGGCCACAACATCGTAGTCCCAAGTACCAATCCACGCCCCAAGTTCATCTACCTTGTTCCGGATGCTCCTTGCATTGAAGTAGACACACTTCAACCCACCTTCCTGTCTACCGGTACCCACCCTTGACCCTGATACCTTCCCCAATACCTCACCACCCTCACTGACTTCTGGACTACAACTCCTTTTCCCACTCCCCTGACAAATTAGTTTAAACCCCGCTGAAGAGCCGTAACAAATTTCCCTCCTAGGATATTGGTGCCCCTCTGGTTCAGGTGCACCCCGTCCGGTTTGTACAGGTCCCACCTTCCCCAGAATGTGTTCCAATTATCCACGTATCTGAAACCCTCCCTCCTACACCATCCCTGCAACCACATGTTTAACTGCACTCTCTCCCTGTTCCTCAACTCGCTATCACGTGGCACCGGCAACGTACCAGAGATGACCACATTTTTTGTCTTGGCTCTCAGCTTCCAGCCCAGCTCCAGAAATTCCTGCTTTAAATCCCCGTCCCTTCTCTTACCTATGTCATTGGTACCAATGTGTACCACGACTTGTGACTGTTTCCCCTCCCGCTTCAGAATCCGGAAAACACGGTCTGAGACATCACGGACCTTGGCATCCGGTAGGCAACATACCATCCGTGAGTCTCTTTTGCTGCCACAGAACCTCCTACCTATCCCTCTAACTAACGAGTCCCCAATAACTATTGCCCTCCCGCTCTGCCCCTTACCCTCCCGAGCCACAGAGACGGACACAGTGCTGGAGATCCTCTCACTGCGGCTCACCACTGGTATGTCATCCCCCTCAACCGTATCCAAAGCGGAATACTTGTTGCTAAAGGGAACGACCACCGGGGATCCCTGCACGGACTGCTTTCTCCCAGCCCCTCTCACCGTCACCCATCTGTTTTCATTCCTCGGAGTATGTATCCCTAAAGCTTCTGTCTATGGCCACCTCTGCGTCCGTAATGATCCTAAGTTCATTCAACTCCAGCTCCAGTTCCCTAACGCGGTTTTGGAGGAGCTGCAGATGGGTGCACCTCCCACATATGTAATCAGCAGGGACACTGTCATCGTCCCTCACCTCAAACATAGTGCAAGAGGAACATAGCACTGCCTGCACACCCATCCCCTCTAGATACCTTGCCAGTACCAGGTAGAAACAGCAAAAATGAATTTAAACTCACCCCTGCTCGCCCTTTCTGCCTAAGCCCTGTGAGCCAAAGCCTTATAGCTCACACTCTGCTTCCCACACACTCAAGCCCTGTGAGCCAAAGCCTTATAGCTCACACTCTGCTTCCCACACACTCAAGCCCTGTGAGCCAAAGCCTTATAGCTCACACTCTGCTTCCCACACTCTCCACTGCCCGCTCCCGACGCTGCCCGCTGTATACTGCAGCCTACCTTTTATACTTCACGCGCTTAATAAACCCTTCCCAGACTCCTTAGCAGCCCACTTCCAGTTTTCACTTTAAACTTAAAATACAACTGCAAAAGTAAAGGCCAAAAAAAAACCACACACTAGCTGACTAATTAAATAAATAAACAATTCAATTAATCTCTCACCAGCACTGCTGCCTCCAGTCACTCCCTCTCAGCTTGCTCCAGTGGAACAATGAGCCCATATCATTTTGTTTGGCCCATATCCCTCTATACTAGTAGAGGCATAGTAGAGACATATCCGCCTCTACTACTATCTCTGGCAGCTCGTTCTAGACACTTACCACCCTCTGTGAGAATAAATTGCCCCTCTGGCCCCATTTGTATCTCTGCCCTCTAGTTTTAGATTCCCCTACCTTTGGGAAAAGATATTGACTATCTAGCTTATCTATGCCCCTCATTATTTTATAGACCTCTGTAAGATCCCTAAGTCTCCTACACTCCAAGGAAAAAAGTTTCAGTCTATCCAGCCTCTCCTTATAATTCAAACCATCAAGTCCTGATAGCATCCTAGTAAATCTTTTCTCACTCTTAGTTGAATAATATCCTTTCTATAATAGGGTGACCAGAACTGTACACAGTATTCCAAGTGTAGCCTTAACAATGTCTTGTACAACCAGGTTACCACTCATACATACAAGGGATAGTTTTTTAATGGGAAAATAAAATACTGATCCTGTTCTGTTGCAACACTGGTTCATTGAAGATTTTACATTTGCAAATATACTTTGCTGGAAACTTGAATGACAACCGAACCAGCACAATTTGAAATGCATTTTGGGTGCAATTTTCCATTTGCACCCAAAATAGAAATTCCAACCCCAGTGTATTATCTAAATTTTATGATGGAAGCAGAGAGACCTCCACGAGGACTGAATGTAACCAGGAATTAGTGCTAACTTGGGAATTTGGTACAGGTGGGATATCTCTGGTAAGTTTTACACATGCTGAAATTTAGGTTAATGACCGAGAACTTTAAAACTACAAACTAGTTTTAAAAAACAGTTTAACAGAAATTACCTGACAGTGGCAGTTGTCTGCCAATCAATTGAAATTACTTGCCTGAATAGATGTTAATTACTATAACAGGAAGCTGACTTAATGGTTGCAATTTGGGTGTGAGTCCCTCTATAAAAGCGGACAAATTTTGCCACTGCCCAGAATGGAAATTGTAGTATAATGGGTTAATAGATGAAATATGTTAAGATATGATGTAGATGACAATGTACTACATCAGTCAGCCATTTGTGAAACTCTCTCTCTGGAGAGAGAGAGAGAGAGAGGTTGGAATCATGCTTACGAGTTATGTGCCTACTCGGTAAATAAACAACTGTTGAGCCGAAAATAGACTATGTCTACAGTCTAAGAACCACATCTAGTCCAAGGTAGAAGGACCCAATCTCAGAACATCGTGGCAGCAATGGAGACATTGATGTAAGAGACACATTGGTGTTATCAAAGGAACCAGAGTGAAAAAACCTTTCATTACAGCTCAAGAAATTTTGCTGGAAGTAGAAGGCAAACCAGAGAGAGGTAATGACGACTGTTTCTGGGGAGCAGTTCCTGCCCTTTTCCTGCCCATTTGACTGCCTCAAGACCTTGCAGGGAGGCCAGCAGTGGGAGTTATGAAAACACCACTTTCCCCAGCACCAAGCAGCATCGGGTCTTCATAAAAAGGAACCAAAGCTTCAAGTTAGTTCCATATGTTAAACAATAGGTCCAGTAGCAGACAACATTTTCCTAAGGCAGAGTGTGTGGGAGTCCATCACAGACTTTGGTTCTATTATTGAGCCAGAAGTATAATTTAGTAACTGAGTGAGTAAATTTTAATCAGCACTTGCAATGACCTTGGAAATCGATTTAATTATTCCTAACCAACCTTGAGCATCTAGCTAGCTCTTATAGATATAGGATGCTGAAGTATCTGCATCATCATAGTTGTTGGTGTTTGGGATGCAAAAGCCTCTGATTTTCTGTAGACCAAAGATGAAGTTACTTTGAATCAAGCAGTCCAGTATTTGAGGCAGCCAAGCTTGGGGCATTTAATTGTGTCATAATTCAGAGCAACAGCCAGGCTTTACATGAATATGTAGATTGGGTGGGTCCATGTGCAGCACGTCACCTATATGAAAGCCCACAAAAACAAGTGAAAGGGCCGGAAACTCCACGCTGGCAGCCATTTTAGGGTGCTTATGTTGTTGCATGAAAAACCGCATCATGCCGAGACAACCCAGCAGTATGCAAAACTGGACATTTCAAGCATTTCTGCAAATCCAGCAATTTTAATTGAAGTGCCACAGCACAGCAAATATTAATGAAACACATTCCTTTCCAGAAATGTAAAGTCCAGAAAACGACAACCCTACAGAGTTCCTAAGCTTAATCCAGGCCACTGGTCAGTTATAGTCCAAGTTCAAAACTTTGATACTTCTTCTAAAATTGGTATTGTTGCTGTTGTTTATGTATTAGCAGATGACCTTGACTGGCTACATTAAATATCCTTTCATTAAGCTACCAGGTCCGTGCTTATTAGACCTCCTAATCAAAGGCAGGATTATTGCTCCTCTTTGCTTACAAGGGGTGACTGAATGTGAACAACATTGAGGGAATCAACATTCAATGTACATCTTTGTTGAGTGACAATGTTGGCATACTTCTAGGAATCCTAGAGAAACCAAATGATGCTCATCATTTGAACAACTGACTTTATGTCATGCAACAATCTTCAACCTTTTATTTAGAGGCAGTGAGAATTCAGCCTTCCGAAGCTGAGGAAGTTTATCCAATCAGCAGTAAGTTCCTTTCTTTCACACCAGTCGGGGCAGAGATTGAAAAGAGGAATCTCTCAGTTCTTCATGAAGTAAGGCCTAAGTGGTGGATACAAAAGGCACCGCAGCAGATGGTGATCATCCCCATGATGACCAGCTGGACCTAAATAGGCCATTCCTAGAGAGTGATAAAGAAGAATCCCTGGCAGCACTGAAGAATCAGAAACAGGTTGAGGTCATAGAGAGGGAGTAATCTTTCCCAGTGATGGATGCACCTTATGATATCTTTTTTCAATTTTTGGAAGAATCAGAATATGGCTGTCTTTTCTGAATATTTCCCAGCTATTTCTTCCCACTTTGTGTAGTCTCCCTGCTGATGGTAGCTAGAGTGAAGCTCTGCTTTGAGAATTGCTGATTATCTTTGAGTCATGTCACAGATTTCTAATATCATTCCTCTGGTGAAGTGTGCAGCTGGTCACTAGCATGGGCTACACACCTGATTTGATTTGATTTGATTTGATTTACTATTGTCACATGTATTAACATAGAGCGAAAAGTATTGTTTCTGGCGCGCTATACAGACAAAACATACTGTTCATAGAGAAGGAAATGAGAGAGTGTAGAATGTAGTGTTACAGTCATAGCTAGGGTGAGAGAAAGATCAACGTAATGCAAGGTAAGTCCATTCAAAAGTCTCACAGCAGCAGGGAAGAAGCTGTTCTTGAGTCGGTTGGTACGTGACCTCAGACTTTTGTATCTTTTTTCTGACGGAAGAAGGTGGAAGAATGTCCAGAGTGCATGGGATCCTTACTTATGCTGGCTGCTTTGCTGAGGCAGTGGGAAGTGTAGACAGAGTCAATGGATGGCAGGCTGGTTTGCGTGATGGATTGGGCTACATTCACGACCTTTTGTAGTTCCTTGCGATCTTGGGCAGAGCAGGAGCCATACCAAGCTGTGATACAACCAGAAAGAATGCTTTCTATGGTGCATCTGTAAATGTTGGTGAGAGTCTTGGCTGACATGCCAAATTTCCTTAGTCTTCTGAGAAAGTAGAGGTGTTGGTGGGCTTTCTTAACGATAATGTTGGCATGGGGGGACCAGGACAGGTTGTTGGTGATCTGGACACCTAAAAACACGAAGCTCTCAACCCTTTCTACTTCATCCCTATTGATGTAGACAGGGGTACGTTCTCCTTAACGCTTCCTAAAGTCGATGACAATCTCCTTCGTTTTGTTGACATTGAGGGAGAAATTATTGTTGCCGCACCATTTCACCAGACTCTCTATCTCATTCCTATATTCTGTCTCATCATTGTTTGAGATCCGACCCACTACGGTGGTGTCACCAGCAAATTTGAAAATCGAATTGGAGGGGAATTTGGCCGCACAGTCATAGATGTATAAGGAGTATAGTAGGGGGCTGAGAACACAGCCTTGTGGGGCACCAGTGTTGAGGATGATTGTGGAGGAGGTATTGTTGCCTATCCTTACTGATTGTGGTCTGTGAGTTAGAAAGTTCAGGATCTAGTCGCAGAGGGAGGTGCCGAGGCCCAAGCCATGGAGTTTGGAGATGAGTTTCGTGGGAATAATGGTGTTGAAGGCTGAGCTATAGTCAATAAATAGGAGTCTGACATTGGTGTCCTTGTTATCCAGGTGTTCCAGGGTTGAGTGCAGGGCCAGGGAGATGGCGTCTGCTGTGGACCTGTTGTGGTGGTAGGCAAACTGTAGTGGATCCAGGTAGTCCAGGAGGCTTGAATTGATTCGTGCCATGATTAGCCTTTCAAACCATTTCATAATCACAAGATTATGGGGTCACGAGAAGGCCTTGGCAGGTAGGATTAAGGAAAACCCGAAGGCGTTCTATAAATATGTGAAGAGTAAAAGGATGAGACGTGAAGGAATAGGGCCTATAAAAGGTGAAGGCAGGAAAATCTGTACGGAAGCAGTAGAAATGGTAGAGGTGCTTAATGAGTATTTTGCCTCGGTTTTCACAGAGGAGAAGGACCTGGGTGGATGTACTGCGGGCTTGCGGTGGACTGAAAAGATTGAGTATGTGGAATTTAACAAAGAGGTTGTGCTGGAATCTTTGAATGGCATCAAGATAGATAAGTCGCCGGGTCCAGATGGGATGAACCCCAGGTTACTGTGGGAGGCGAGGGAAGAGATTGCAGAGCCTCTGGCGATGATCTTTGCGTCATCGATGGAGACGGGGGAGGTGCCGGAGGATTGGGGGATTGCGGATGTGGTTCCTATTTTCAAGAAGGGGAATAGGGATAGCCCAGGAAATTACTGACCGGTGAACAAAGAACAAAGAACAAAGAACAGTACAGCACAGGAAACAGGCCCTTCGGCCCTCCAAGCCTGTGCCGCTCCTTGGTCCAACTAGACCAATCGTTTGTATCCCTCCATTCCCAGTCGAACCTCAGTGGTTGGTAAGCTGATGGAGAAGATCCTGAGGGACAAGATTTATGAGCATTTAGAGAGGTTTAATATGCTCAAGAATACTCAGAATGGTTTTGTCAAAAGCAGATCGTGCATTACGAGCCTGGTGGAGTTCTTCAAAAATGTGACTAAACACATTGACGAAGGGAAAACGGTAGATGTGGTTTATATGGATTTTAGCAAGGCATTCGATAAGGTCCCCCATGCAAGGCTTCTAGAAAAGGTGAGAGGGCATGGGATCCAAGGGGCCTGTGGATCCAGAACTGGCTTGCCCAAAGGAGGCAGAGAGCGGGTATAGATGGGTCTTTTTCTAAATGGAGGTCGGTCATCAGTGGTGTGCCCCAGGGATCTGTTCTGGGACCCTTGCTGTTTGTCATTTTCATAAATGACCTGGATGAGGAAGTGGAGGGATGGGTTGGTAAGTTTGCCGATGATACGAAGGTTGGTGGGGTTGTGGATAGTCTGGAGGGATGTCAGAAGTTACAGAGGGACATAGGTAGGATGCAAGACTGGGCGGACAAGTGGCAGATGGACTTCAACCCAGATAAATGCGTAGTGGTCCACTTTGGCAGGTCAAATGGGATGAAGGAATACAATATAAAGAGAAAGACTCTTAGTACTGTAGAGGATCAGAAGGACTTTGGGGTCCGGGTCCATAGGACTCTAAAATTGGCCCCGCAGGTGGAGGAGGTGGTTAAGAAGGCATATGGTGTGCTGGCCTTTATCAATCGAGGGATTGAGTTTAGGAGTCCGGGGATAATGATGCAGCTCTATAAGACCCTCGTCAGACCCCACTTGGAGTACTGTGCTCAGTTCTGGTCGCCTCATTACAGGAAGGATGTGGAAAAGATTGAAAGGGTGCAGAGGAGATTTACAAGGATGTTGCCTGGATTGAGTGGCATGCCTTATGAGGATAGGATGAGGGAGCTCGGTCTTTTCTCCTTGGAGAGACGTATGATGAGCGGAGACCTAATAGAGGTATATAAGATGTTGAGAGGCATAGATCGGGTGGACTCTCTGAGGCTTTTTCCCAGGGTGGAAATGACTGCTACGAGAGGACACAGGTTTAAGGTGCTGGGGGGTAGGTACAGGGGAGATGTTAGGGGCAAGTTTTTCACACAGAGGATGGTGGGCGAGTGGAATCGGCTGCCATCAGTGGTGGTGGAGGCAAACTCAATAGAGTCTTTTAAGAGACTCCTGGGTGAGTACATGGGACTTAATAGGATGGAGGGTTATAGGTAGGCCTTAAAGGTAGGGACATGTTCGGCACAACTTGTGGGGCCGAAGGGCCTGTTTTGTGCTGGAATGTTTCCATGTTTCTATAATGATGGATGTCAGAGTCACCGGCCGATAGTCATTAAGGCATGCTGCTTGGTTTTTCTTAGGTACTGGGATGATAGTCGTCTTCTTGAAGCAGAGAGGGACCTCAGATTGTCGTGGAGAGAGGTTGAAGATGTCTGCGAATATTCCCGCCAGCTGGTCCGCACTGGATCTGAGTGCTCGCCCGGGTACCCCATCCAGGCCAGTCACTTTCCGTGGCTTAACCTTCGAGAAGGCTGATCTATAATATCTGCAATGGTGATCCCAGATACAAGTTCATCCAGGGCTTTCAGGGTGGAGGGCATGCTCTCGCTGACCTCTTGCTCAAAACGGGTGTAGAATGCATTGTGCTCATCAGGGAGGAGTGCGTTGGAGCCGGTGATTTTACATGCCTTCGTCTAGTAGCCTGTTATGTCTTGCAGACTTTGCCATAGTTGGCGGGGATCGGTGTGGCAATCATTACATTCAGTAGGCGGCATGAACATCTAGCTGAATAATTCTACTGGGAATACTCAATTCAGTTCACCTACTGATTAGGCAAGAATTAGGGGGCATATGATGGGAATAGAAACTGTCAGGGAAAGGCACTAATGAAAAGTGGAACTTTTTCAAGGAACAAATACTGGGTGTCCTTGATAGGTATGTCCCTGTCAGGCAGGGAGGAAATGGCCGAGTGAGGGAACCATGGTTCACGAAAGAGGTGGAATGTCTTGTGAAAAGGAAGAGGGAAGCTTATGTAGGGATGAGGAAACAAGGTTCAGATGGCTCGATTGAGGGTTATAAGTTAGCAAGAAATGAGCTGAAAAAGGGGCTTAGGAGAGCTAGGAGGGGACACGAGAAGTCCTTGGCGGGTCAGATCAAGGAAAACCCCAAGGCTTTTTACTCTTATGTGAGGAATAAAAGGATGACCAGGGTGAGGTTAGGGCCGGTCAAGGACAGTAGTGGGAACTTGTGTATGGAGTCAGTAGAGATAGGCGAGGTGATGAATGAATACTTTTCTTCAGTGTTCACCAAGGAGAGGGGCCATGTTTTTGAGGAAGAGAAGGTGTTACAGGCTAATAGGCTGGAGGAAATAGATGTTCAGAGGGAGGATGTCCTGGCAGTTTTGAATAAACTGAAGGTCGGTAAGTCCCCTGGGCCTGATGAAATGTATCCTAGGATTCTTTGGGAGGCAAGGGATGAGATTGCAGAGCCTTTGGCTTTGATCTTTGGGTCCTCGCTGTCCACGGGGATGGTGCCAGAGGACTGGAGAATGGCGAATGTTGTTCCTCTGTTTAAGAAAGGGAATAGAAATGACCCTGGTAATTATAGACCGGTTAGTCTTACTTCGGTGGTTGGTAAATTGATGGAAAAGGTCCTTAGTGATGGGATTTACGACCATTTAGAAAGATGCGGATTAATCCGGGATAGTCAGCACGGATTCGTGAAGGGCAAGTCGTGCCTCACAAATTTGATAGAATTTTTTGAGGAGGTAACTAAGTGTGTTGATGAAGGTAGGGCAGTTGATGTCATATACATGGATTTTAGTAAGGCGTTTGATAAGGTCCCCCATGGTCGGCTTATGATGAAAGTGAGGAGGTGTGGGATAGAGGGAAAGTTGGCCGATTGGATAGGTAACTGGCTGTCTGATCGAAGTCATGATATTCATGTAAATTGAGTCTGTGTCTTTATAAACTCTGTTTGTGAACAGAATTCCCACTCACCTGAAGAAGGGGCTTAGAGCTTCGAAAGCTTGTGTGGCTTTTGCTACCAAATAAACCTGTTGGACTTTAACCTGGTGTTGTTAAACTTCTTACTGTGTCTGATCGAAGACAGAGGGTCGTGGTGGATGGAAAATTTTCGGATTGGAGGCAGGTTGCTAGCGGAGTGCCGCAGGGATCAGTGCTTGGTCCTCTGCTCTTTGTGATTTTTATTAATGACTTAGAGGAGGGGGCTGAAGGGTGGATCAGTAAATTTGCTGATGACACCAAGATTGGTGGAGTAGTGGATGAGGTGGAGGGCTGTTGTAGGCTGCAAAGAGACATAGATAGGATGCAAAGCTGGGCTGAAAAATGGCAAATGGAGTTTAACCCTGATAAATGTGAGGTGATTCATTTTGGTAGGACTAATGTAAATGTGGATTACAGGGTCAAAGGTAGGGTTCTGAAGACTGTGGAGGAACAGAGAGATCTTGGGGTTCAGATCCACAGATCTCTAAAGGTTGCCACTCAAGTGGATAGAGCTGTGAAGAAGGCCTATAGTGTGTTAGCTTTTATTAACAGGGGGTTGGAGTTTAAGAGCCGTGGGGTTATGCTGCAACTGTACAGGACCTTGGTGAGACCACATTTGGAATATTGTGTGCAGTTCTGGTCACCTCACTATAGGAAGGATGTGGAAGCGCTGGAAAGAGTGCAAAGGAGATTTACCAGGATGCTGCCTGGTTTGGAGGGTAGGTCTTATGAGGAAAGGTTGAGGGAGCTCGGGGTGTTCTCTCTGGAGCGGAGGAGGCTGAGGGGAGACTTAATAGAGGTTTATAAAATGATGAAGGGGATAGATAGAGTGAACGTTCAAAGACTATTTCCTCGGGTGGATGGAGCTATTACAAGGGGGCATAACTATAAGGTTCGTGGTGGGAGATATAGGAAGGATATCAGAGGTAGGTTCTTTACGCAGAGAGTGGTTGGGGTGTGGAATGGACTGCCTGCAGTGATAGTGGAGTCAGATACTTTAGGAACATTTAAGCGGTTATTGGATAGGCACATGGAGCACACCAGGATGATAGGGAGTGGGATAGCTTGATCTTGGTTTCAGATAAAGCTCGGCACAACATCGTGGGCCGAAGGGCCTGTTCTGTGCTGTACTGTTCTATGTTCTATGTTCTATCTTGTGGGCAGATCTCCCAGAGGAGCTCAGGTGAGGGCGGGGGTCAGGTCATGCCCGGGCACTACTCGGTCATGACCTTACCAGACCCCCCCTCACCTGAACTCCTCTCGGAAGTCTGCCCACAAGATGCATGTCGGCACTAGCCAGGCACTGATCCCTGGTATTCCCCATGGGCAGTTTCAGGGGACAGTGCTGGGGGTGGGGTTGCATTGGTGCAGGTGTGTGGGATGGGGGGCATTCCATGTAAAATTTATGCACCTGATCTTTAAACAAGTAAGTTGCTGGCGGGGTGGGTTCAATCTGAGCCCGCCCTGCCAGCATGACATCATGAGACCTGCCCCTGGCCATTTTTTTTTCAATGTTCCCAATGATATGGTGGAGAAAGCTACTGTTGGTGCCAACAGCTTCAATGCTGTTTTTCTTGCCCACAATCAGACTCTGCCAAATACAGGAAAAATTCCACCACATATGGTCTCACAATACTAGGTTAAAATCCAGCAGGCTTATTTGGAATCACAAGCTTTCGGAGTGCTGCTCCTTCATCAGGTGAGGACTCGCCTGGTCAACTTTTGTATTGGGATTCATATAGCTCCACACGTGATTAACAATTTTGCAAATATGGCTCTCGCCATTTGCTCACATTGCAAGCTTCACACAGGAATGCAGCACATCAAAGTTATCCTGTAGGGCAATGGCTATTCTGATCAGTTCACGTAAACTTGCAAATGCGTTGATGGACATCACTATCAAACCTGAAAAGTGCCCCGTCTACCTCAAAATTACTCCTGAAAAGGCACCTCCAAAACTTGAATAACAGTTTTCACACTGCCATTTCACACTGTTACTATTCAGTAGTGTCGCATGTAATATTTTCCACTAATAGGATGTTTAAAAAGATGTTCTGCCTACCATACAGTTGAACAAAGTTGTGTATGAATTTTGGTGCCGATGAGATGGCAGGTACATCGGCTATATGTCCCAATGGCTGGCTGATCAAACAACATATTCCTCCAGCCATTCGTAATAGGCAAAGGATTCACCATAGTCAACTGGCCTGCTTTTGCAAAACCCAAAACAAAATGTCTACTCTGCTAGATGTGATTCAGTGACTGGGTAGCACTTGCTGAACCTCAGTATGCTAACAGATACACTAAAACCAAATTATAGTTCCCCATTACTTTCTCCATGCCAATGCCTCAAGCAATCTGAGTTGACTTGCCAACCAATCAGCACCCTTTTTATTCCTGTAACATAAATTCTTGTGATCATTTGAAATTTGGCATTCCTGCATTTGTCCCGAATGAGTGCAAGATGAAAAGCTTCGACAATATGTCTCTCTATTCAGTAATATCTATAAACTACCATTTTAACTTACACCACCTAACCAGGCCATGGCTTGCAGAGGGCTAAAGTCATTGCAGTGACTAACTAACTCAATTCTCATTTGCCTTGTGATATGCCCCATTTTAACATGTGCTTATATTTTAACTGTGGGAGCCACATTCAGTGCCCAGTACTGATCTTGGCAAATATATTGAGTGCAGGCGCAGAAGAGAAATGAAAAGGTAATAATTTCCCATTTTGGAAAGGCTTCCTTCTGGGCCCTAGGATGAACAGAATACTTCAGGCCCCCGAATTCCATTCTTTACTGTAATCACCTAATCTCCTCTCATCATTTACCTGACCACCTGGAACCAATGTCATTGCAGTAAGAAGTCTCACAACACCAGGTTAAAGTCCAACAGGTTTATTTAGTAGCACAAGCCACTAGCTTTCCGAGCGCTGCACCTTCATCAGGTGAGGAAGGAGCTGATGAAGGAGCAGCACTCGGAAAGCTAGTGGCTTGTGCTACCAAATAAACCTGTTGGACTTTAACCTGGTGTTGTGAGACTTCTTACTGTGTTTACCCCAGTCCAACGCCGGCGTCTCCACATCATGGCTACCAATGTCATTGGCCATAACCTTCTATTACAATCACCTGAATCTTGCCTGATATCTGACTCCTGATTCAGGCAACAATCAGGCCTGATATACTTAAATATATTTAAGGGAGCCCTGAAAGTTATATTGGCCAATTTCTCATGTGAACAAGCTGGGGCAAGAATGACACATCCCACTCAACACTATCTCCTCAGCCCCAGTTACAAGATTGAGCCTTGAGTTCATGCACAGGTTTATAAAGAAGTGGATCTATTATCAGTTCAAGCTGCTGAATTATCTCTCAGCTGTTTTCTAACTTTCTCAGCCATCCCTGCAATGAATGATAATTTATGATTTGCTTGGTCACCAACACAGTTGATATTCATTGTTTTATTAACTATAAAATATGTGACCCAAAATAGCTTCTACACTTTCAAAGTTTTACAATTAAATTATGAAGTTTTCTTTCTTGCAACCATGAACTCCAAAACAAAATTAATCATTTTGACATTTGATGCCCAAAACTTTCAGCACAAAACAGTTTATTGACCAAATCTTTATTCGGTACTGCTGAGGTCAAAGGAAAACATCTCAATGCTGGCCACAAAAAAAACATAATTTGCCTTTAGTGGTTTTAAGGAGATTTTTAATAAACCACAAAAATGTTAGTTTGGTTACCAAAAAAATCAGTTGAGCCACTGGTTTAAAATGTTGAATTTTGTTTATGTTCTGTTTAATTGTCAAAACATTTTCTTTTTAATGTCTTCAAAATAAGATACCTTCTGATGCTCCTAATAGGATGGCATTTTCTGATATGCTGTTTAATCTCAATTCTATATTTTCTCTTTTAATTATTAAATCGTGTGCTGTGTTTTGTGGGCTCTCAAATGGCCCATATGAAATGCCTTGGGTAGGAGTATCTTTTCATGTGGTTACACCTGCAAAAGTAAAATTCTGAAATTTTCCTTGTTTTGAATTAAATTATATTGTGATTCAGCTCCACAGGAATCCTTAGCCTTCCAGCACCTTGCATTATGGCCATTCTTAGTTCTGACACTAGGGTACAAAAGTTGACCATCTTTTTAGTCATAGCCAGCAATACAACTGAGCCAGATACTATACATGCAAGAAGCCAACATGGGGGGAGGGAGACAACGAATTGCTATCAGCAGTTCAAGAATGGAAATACTTAAGATACATAAGATATGTATTGTATATCAATCATGGTTTCCAAAAATAAATTGGATAATTACCTGAAGCGAGAATATTTACAGAGCTGTGGGGAAACAGCAGAGCAGTGGGACCAACTGTGTTGCTCTTGCAGAGTGCTGGCAGGAATGTGTAGGCTGAATGGCCTTCATTTGAGCTTTAACTGTTTTATGTTTCTATGAAATCACTTGCATAGTAAATCTTCTGTGGATAGCACATGGGGAATCAAGACCAAACATAACCTTCAGGTGAACCTGGTTTCTGGGTGGAGGATAACTGAAATGGAAGCTCAAATGTAATGTAATCTTCATTTTAACATCATAATTTCTGTCCTTATTTGTATTGTAAGTTCCTGTGACCACATCTGTAGTGGAACATCAAATGTAAATGTGTCATGTTGTTATCCTGCCGTCCTACACTGCAGCAGGATCCAGACTATTGCACTTATAAAAATGGACAAAATAATTCAAAATGGAAGTGCAAGCAAATATAGCATTGTCATGGGTTTTCTATTGGTACTACTTACCACAAATGAGAGAATTCACTGTTTTATAACCAGAAAGGTGCTTATGCAATGCTCAGGATAAATCAGGGCCTGTAACAATCAGGTTAGGAAGGATTGATTAGCTCCCGTCTTTTCCCACTCCTTGTTTGACTGCAACAAGTTTTCTTTTCCCCAATAGGGTATGCTTACCAATTCAATGAATGTTTAACTGTTCAGGCGCTGTAACTAAAAGACATAAACAGATAGGTTTTCTTGAAATCGTTTTGAAAAAGAAAACAATGGCCAGGATTCTCCAATCACATTTGCACCACCACGGTTGCCAGCGAGAATGGAAAATTTGGCACTCAGCCAAAACTACATTCACTGCAGTAGGACCGGAGAGTCCCAGCCATGGGAGAGGTCGGAGAATTCTGGCCAGTGTTTATTGTAGTTAACCCAATTTAAGTAAAAAAATAAAGATGCTTCAAATTTCACACAAGCACACACACTCCCAAAGTTCACATATAGACAAAAATAGATTACAAAGTGAAAGGATAGATTATGCAACTTAAAGTCTCGGAAAGTTAAAGAGATTTACAACTCTTTAAGGTTGGTGACTTGGTTGATTTCAGGCTGAATCCAGTGGTCATTCTGGGTTTGGTTTCGTAGTGGATTATGCAGATATAGCGAGATGACTTATCTATTCTTTTGAAAATATTAGGTTAGCATTGTTTTAAAAATCTCTGTTGCACATGAGAGTCAAATAAACAGCAGACAGGGTTAAAAACATGTAAGTTTTATGGAGGGAGAGAGAGAAAAAGAGATGCCAACACAGAAATTATGCTTCTTCAGTGTCTCATTTTCTTGTGCTGGTTTGCAGAAAAAACAGGTACTTAAACATACAAAAGATTATCTGGCTTGTCACATGAACTTCTCTCTAACTGCTCAATGATCCAAACATGGGTATGGCTAGTGGATTCCAGTTATCTGGCTTACATGATTAGATTATGTATGGGAAACCTCCTTTCATCGCCAGAGTCCCATTATCCAAGTGATTAGGTCTAATGGTCTGTCTCCACACAGTTGAATGCCTAGATGATTGTCTGGATGCTTTACTAATGAGACAGGAGATGGCCCCCAAGCATATTCCTCCAAGGAACCTGTTCCTGGTGTGACATGAGTGCCCTTGATTGGGAAAAAAGAGGGGATGTGCAAGAGGGCTGCGTTTGAGAAGCAAAGAGGTGGAAGGGTGGCAAATTGGTTGGCACTGCTGTCTCACAGTGCCAGGGACCAGGATTCAATTCCAGCCTTGGGTGACTGTGTGTGGAGTTTGCACATTCTCCCTGTGTCTGCGTGGGGTTTCCTCCGAGTGCTCCGTTTTCCTCCCACAATCCAAAGATGTGCAGGTTAAGTTGGTTGGCTCCATTGCCCCTTAGTGTCAGGGAGATTAGCAGGGTAAATATGTGGGGTTAGGGCATGGGTGGGATTGTTGTAGGTGCAGGTTTGATGGGTTGAATGGCCTCTTTCTGCACTGTAGGGATTCTATGGTTCTATGAATTTGTGCACAGAGTATGCTACAGGCAAGACCATGAAAGAATGAGAATTTGAAATGGGAGGCATTGGGGAAGCCAATGCACATGTAGATCAGTGAGGGCTGGGGGAATGGTGCTTGAAATATGACACAGGCTGGAGAGTTTTGGATGAACTAATGCTTTCTGAGGTTGGAATGCCAGCCAGAAAACCACTGGAATAGTCAAGTCAAGAGGCAAAATAATTCAGCCCTTGTTTTAAAATCATAAATTCTGTTCTCACTACTTTGTATATATTTCCATTATGTATATCAATTCCCATGTCCCCATGAAGATGCCGATGTAAATTTGTCATGTCGTAATTAGAGCCTCCTCCCTTCAGTCAGAGTTCTGCAATACTGCAGCCCCAATTGGAGGGAGTGCAATTATCACATGTTTAGATTCTCGTTATAAATGTGGGTGTAGAAAGATGACAAAGTATGTACAAATATATATATATATATATCTCCTATCGCAGTGATGACTGTGTTTGACAGAAGTTAATTGGTACAGGATACAGGATGCCATTAGTGGTATCAGCCTTTGACTGTAACATTACTGAGACCTGCTTACCTCGGAAATTCCCACCGAAACTAATTACACAGACACTTTCAATATTAAATGTTGAAATTAAAAGTGTGAGTTAAAAACTTGACATAAAAAGTTACTGGGTGGGAAATGTGAACAGGAACAAGATCTAATATATTACCAGTGAATCTCCTGTGGTGTTTCACAAGGTAGTTGGGCAGGGATTGGGGTAGAGATTACAAGGCTGAATCTGGCCCAATCTGAAAGTGGCCCAATCTGCTGAGTGTCAGAGAACTGACAGAGAAGTTACAGAAACAGGCATTTGGTCCAGTTGTTTTATGCTGATCCTTAAACCCTACATGAGCTTCCACCTACCCTACTTAATCCCAACCTATCAGCATAACTTTTCTATTCCTTTTGTAAAGGACTGAGGAAAATTTGTGGGGAAGACATTTACCAGTGTTCTTTGTCCCTTGTGAGTTTCAGTGTCCTGTTTGCCGGGCGGGTGCTGTGAACAGGATGCTGTTGGTTGAGTGATGTGGGCTGGGCCAATGGGATTGCTCTGGGGGCGGGAGGAAAAAAAGGCGCCAGGAAATGAAGCAGCTGCAGAGCTGAGGAGGGCGTGTGCAGAAGAGGGACAGCCACGTTTTTGGAGAGAAGCTTTTCAGAAGCAGTAAAAACTCAGTTTGAAGTGAATCTTTCTCAGGTAGAACTGCTTGGTTTTTCATGACTGCCGAGGAGGACAGCCTTCAGCGCACTGGACCTGCGTTACTACACAGATGGCTCGCGGCACCTCTGCCTCGTGTGCTTGCTCCATCATCTTCCCTCTCGTAGACCCGCCTGGACTGTGTGTGTGTCGGGGTTAAGTGAGTACTATCAGACAGGAACGGTAACAGAATGTGGTTTTCTTCAGATGTGCACCAACGGATGGGCCCCAACGTTTAAAATTCAAAGTGCTTGGTGATATTCTGAACATTTCTCAGGTTGAAACTGTTAATTGGAAAGTCTTCAGTTGGGATTCTTTACTTGTTTATATCTGCTAATTATATTTGTTATTTAAATTTTTTTGTTATTCCGTTTACCTTGTTGTTCCGAACCTTTTCTCATTATAAGGTTTATCTCAATAACATTTTTGGAGGCACCGCGCTAAACATACTCAAATCCTTTCCATGCAAGCCTGTACTGGCATTTATGGGTAAACAGGAAATTTAGCCAGCTCACCATCAACTACTAGGAATTCAGGATCCTGTAAATCCAACAGTTAAATAGTAGCCCCATATAGTGATCAGCAGGGGGTTACACTTTCTCTGGGTTTCTCTTAAATACATCAGTGCTTTTCTT
Organism: Mustelus asterias; assembly: GCF_964213995.1. Taxonomy (NCBI): domain Eukaryota; kingdom Metazoa; phylum Chordata; class Chondrichthyes; order Carcharhiniformes; family Triakidae; genus Mustelus; species Mustelus asterias. The sequence goes on from NC_135805.1 coordinate 123,957,538, forward strand.
TTTTTATTCATTCATGGGATGTGGGCATTGCTGGCTGGGTCAGCATTTATTCCCCATTGCACTTGAAGGTGGTAGTGAGCTGCCTTCTTGTACAGTTGCAGTCCATATGGTGTAGGTATGGGGGGACATTCTTGGATTTTGTCCCAGTGACAATGAAGGAATGGTGATATAGTTTCAAATAAGGATGAGGTGTGACTTGGAAAGGAGCTTGCAGGTGGTGGTGTTCACATGTATCTGTTGCCCTTGTCTTTGTAGGTGGTGGAAGTCACAGGTTTGGATGATGTCATTGAAGAAGCTTTGGCAAGTTGCTGCAGTACATCTTGTATATGGCAAATAATACTGCCTCCATATGGCAGTGGTGGAGGGAGTAGTCAAATAGCCTGCTTTATCTTGGATGGTGTTGAGCCTCTTAAGTGTTGCTGAAATTGCAGTCATCCAGGCAAGTAAAGAGGATTCCATCACACTCCTGACTTGTGCTTTTAAGATGGTGGACATGCTTTGGGGAGTCACTTCACTGCAGAATTCCTAGCCTCTGACCTGTTCTCATTGACCACAGTATTTATATGGCTAGCCTAGTTAAGTTTCTCGTCACATATAGCAGCGAGGATATTCAAAGTGGTAGATTCAGCGATGGTAATGCCATTGAATGTCAAAAGGAGATTATTATATTCTCTCTTTCTGGAGATTGTCATTTCCTGTCACTTGTGTGGCATGAATGTTTCTTCTCAAGTCCAAATGTTGTTCAGGTCTTTCAGCATATGGACCTGGACTTCAGTACTAAGGAGGTGCAAATGGTACAAAGCATTGTGCAATCATCAATGAATATCGTCACTTCTGACCTTATGATGGAAGGAAGGTCATTGATAAAGTCTTGGGAGTCTTTTCCCAAATGTAGGGGAGTCTAAAACTAGAGGGCATAGGTTTATGGTGAGAGGGGAGAGATACAAAAGTGTCCAGAGGGGCAATTTTTTCACACAGAGGGTGTGAGTGTCTGGAACAAGCTGCCAGAGGTAGTAGTAGAGGCGGGAACAATTTTGTCTTTTAAATAGTTACATGGATAAGATGGGTATAGAGGGATATGGGCCAAATGCGGGCAATTGGGATTAGCTTAGGGGTTTAAAAAAAAGGGGAGGAATGGACAAGTTGGGCCAAAGAGCCTCTATGACTCTAAAGCAGCTGAAGATGGTCGGGCCTGGGACACTACCATGAGGAACTCCTGCAGCGACGTCCTGGAACTGAGATGATTGACTGCCAACCACCACAACCATCTTCCTTTGTGCCAGGTATAACTCCAACCAGTAGAAATTCTTCCCCCAATTTCCATTTACTTCAATTTTACTGGGATTCCTCAATGTCCCTTTGGTTTAATGCTGCTTGATCTCATGGACAGTCACAGTCAGCTAATCTCTACACTTCAGCTCTTTTGACCATGTTTGTACTAAGGCTGCAATGAGGTCAGGAGCTAAGAGCCTGTGGCAGAACCTAAACTGAGCATCAGTGACCCTGTCATTGTAAGTTAGAGCAGTTTTTTGCATTGTCAATGACACCTTCAGGGCGGCGATGGCCTAGTGGCATTATCACTAGACTACCAATCCATAAACTCAGCTAATGTTCTGGGGACCCAGGTTCAAATCCTGCCACGGTAGACAGTGGAATTTGAATTACATTTTTTTAAAATCTAGAATTAAGAATCTATTGATGACCATGAAACCATTGTCAATTGTTGGAAAAAACCCACCTGGCTCACTAATGTCCTTTAGGGAAGGAAATCTGCTGTCCTTACCCGGTCTGGCCTACATGTGACTCCAGAGCCACAGCAACGTGGTTGACTCTCAACTGCCCTCTGAACAAGCGCAACGAGGGATGGGCAATAAATGTTGGCCGGCCAGCAATGCCCATGTCCCATGAATAAATTTTTAAAAACCTTCCATCACTTTTCCGATGATCAAAAGTAGATGGACTGGTAATTGGCTGGTTTGGATTTGTCCGGCTTTTTGTAGACATACCTAGGCAATTTTCACACTGCCGGGTAGATGTCAGCATTGTAGCTGCACTGGAACAGCTTGCTTCGGGGTGTAGCTATTTCTGGAGAACAAGTCTTCAGTGCTACAATGGGCATGTTTTTAGGGAGCAGGGCCTTTGCTACATCCAGTTCTGTCAGACATTTCTTGATATCTCATCCAGTGATATTGGCTGTAGACTGGCCTCTATGATGATAAGGACATAAGGAGGAAACCAAGATGAATCATCCATTCTGCACGTCTGGCTGAAGCTTGTGGCAAATGTGTAATAAATCGAGGGCAACTCGATGATGCTTCAGAACACAAAGGCTTTTTATTAGTAAAGTAGTGAACAATGATATATACAAATAGGGTCTGACGGAATAACTATGTGACTGTCCAGTGACATTATCAGAATGCTATCGATCCCAATATCTGCTTTTCACCGCAATCTCTCCATGTGGTAGCAAGTTCCACATCATCACCAGCCTCTGGGCAAAAACATATTCTTGAACTCTGTGTTGTGTGTGGCTCCAGCATACAGCACAATTAACCAGTGTTAAAGATTGCAGAAACTCAACTGACACTCCGCCTAACTTGAAATTCCTCCAACACTTATGCTGGTTTTGCTGATATTAGTCAAACTGAGATAATTCTATCCCCAGATCTCCTCATATGTTTTTGTTAATTTGCATAGCACATGGGCGATTGCGGTCAAATGTTTTTGCCAGCTTCAACAGGAAGTAGCGGCACGGTAGCACAGTGGTTAGCACTGCTGCTTCACAGATCCAGGGTCCCGGGTTCGATTCCCGGCTCGGGTCACTGTCTGTGTGGAGTTTGCACATTCTCCTCGTGTCTGCGTGGGTTTCCTCCGGGTGCTCCGGTTTCCTCCCACAGTCCAAAGATGTGCAGGTTAGGTTGATTGGCCAGGTTAAAAATTGCGCCTTAGAGTCCTGAGATGCGTAGGTTAGAGGGATTAGCAGGTAAAATATGTGGGGGTAGGGCCTGGGTGGGATTGTGGTCGGTGCAGACTCGATGGGCCGAATGGCCTCCTTCTGCACTGTAGGGATTCTATGAAAATCTGTCCACAGCCGTTGGTCAGCTGAAAGAGGAAGCAAGTAAAAACTACTTTTCAATAAGTCAGTTTAACCCATTCATTGCTTCCTCAGAATCATAAGAATGAAACAAGTACGGTAGAAAAGGGAGCCACTGAAAGCCTCATTTGGTTTAATCAGCAGCCCAGTGGTTAGCACTGCTGCCTTACAACACCAGGGACGCATGTTCAATTCTGGCCTTGGGTGACTGTGTGGAATTTGCACGTTTTTTTTTTCTTCCAGTGCCTGCGTGGGTTTTCTCCGGGTGCTCTGGTTTCCTCCCACAGTCCAAAGATATGTAGCATAAGCGAATTGACCATGTTAAATTGCGCCTTAGTTTCCAAAGATTAGTAAATTAGGAGGATTAGTGGTATCAATGTGAGCGGTTATGGGGATAGGGCAGTGGGTGGGCCTGGGTAAGATTGTCAGAGAGTTGGTGCAGACTTGATGAGCCGAATGGCCTCCTGCACTTTGGGATTCTATCATTCTATGAACTCAGCTGGACAAGAAAATGTCATGATCAAATGCAGTTTACCCACAAGTGGAAACTCTCTCGACAGCTATCCAGCAAAACCCCTTGGTGATTTTGAAGATCTAAATCAGGACACTCTTCAATCTTTTCTTTTCTAGAGAATAACACTATTTCCTGTTTAGTCCTTCCTGGTAGTTATAACCTCTCAGTTCTGACAAGGTGTAATCAAGATTTCACCTTCTTCAGTGCCTTTGTGCTATTTTGTAAGCTGAAGGCCTGTTCACTGAACCACAGCTGTGGTCGAACGAAGTTGAACACAATGACTGGAATTCTCAGAGTCACCCACTATGGTGAGTCACCCACCCATCGCGTGGCTAAAGGACTGGTGCAAGAGGGAGGGTTTTAAATTCATAGATAACTGGGAAATCTTCAAGTCAGGATGGCAACTGTACAGAAAGGATGGGTTACACCTTAACTGGAAGGGAGCAAATATCCTGGCTGGGAGTTTTGCTAGAGTGTTTCGGCAGGATTTAAACTAGTGTGGCAGGGGGGTGGGGAACAAAACAGGAGGTCAGTAAATACTGAGGCTGGGGTCGAGCTGGGGGCCAGGGCAAGGCTAGCTAAGAAGAGGAGCACTCTGGAGGAGGAGGACCTGACTGGGCCTGGAGGTCTGGAGTGCATCTGCTTCAATGCGAGGAGTGTAACGGGTAAAACAGACGAACTTAGGGCCTTAATGCTTGTGCGGAATTTGGATGTGGTTGCGGTGACGGAAACTTGGTTAAAAGAAGGACAGGACTGGCAGCTGAATATTCCGGGGTACAAGTGTTTTAGGCGAGACAGAGGAGGGGCTAAAAAAGGTGGGGGAGTAGCGATATTAGTTAAGGAGCATATTACCGCGGTGCAGAGGGTAGACAACTTAGAGGGGTCATGTACTGAGTCGCTGTGGGTGGAACTCAGAAACAGGAAGCGTGCAGTCACTATGCTGGGGGTGTACTACAGACCACCCAACAGCCCACGGGAAGTGGAGGAAAGGATATGTCAGGAGATTCTGGATAGGTGCAGAAAAAATAGGGTTGTTGTAGTGGGGGACTTTAATTTCCCTGGCACAGACTGGAAAATGCTTAGAGCTGGGGGTCCGGACGGGGAGGAATTTGTAAAATGCATACTGGAAGGTTCTTTGGAACAGTATGTAGATAGCCCGACTAGAGAGGGGGCTATACTGGACCTAGTTCTGGGAAATGAGCCCGGTCAGGTCGTCAAAGTTTCGGTAGGGGAACATGTGGCAAATAGTGACCACAACTCTGTTAACTTTAGGATAGTAATGGACAAGGATGAGTGCTGTCCTACGGGCAGGGTGCTAAATTGGGGGAAGGCTGACTATAGCCGGATTAGGCAGGAATTGGTGGATGTTGATTGGGAGAGGATGTTCGAGGGTAAGTCCGCGTCTGGCATGTGGGAGTCTTTTAAGGAACTATTGATAAGGCTGCAGGATAGGCATGTGCCTGTAAAAAGGAAAGATAGGAAAGGTAGGATTCGAGAGCCGTGGATAACCAGGGAAATTGAGGATCTGATTAAAATGAAAAGGGAGGCGTACGTTAAGTCCAGGCAACTGAAAACAGATGGAGCTCTGGAGGAATACAGAGAGAGTAGGAAAGATCTCAAACGGGGAGTTAGAAGGGCAAAAAGAGGTCACGAGATGTTCTTGGCAGGCAGGATTAAGGAGAATCCTAAGGCATTCTATTCATACGTTAGGAACAAAAGAGTTGTCAGGGAGAAAATCGGACCTCTCAGGGACAAAGGAGGGGAATAATGCTTAGAACCCAAGGGAATAGGGGAGATCCTAAATAAATACTTTGCATCGGTATTCACGAAGGAGAGGGGCGTGTTAACCGGGAGTGTCTCGGAGGGAGGTGTTGACCCGTTAGAGAAAATCTCCATTACAAGAGAGGAAGTGTTAGGTTTTTTAGGGAACATTAAAACTGACAAAGCCCCAGGGCCTGATGGCATCTATCCTCGACTGCTCAGAGAGACGAGAGGTGAAATTGCTGGGCCTCTGACGGAAATCTTTGTCGCTAATTTGGACACGGGTGAGGTCCCTGAGGATTGGAGGATAGCGAATGTGGTCCCGTTGTTTAAGAAGGGTAGCAGGGATAACCCAGGAAATTATAGGCCGGTGAGCTTGACGTCCGTGGTAGGGAAGTTGTTGGAGAGGATTCTTAGAGACAGGATGTATGTGCATTTAGAACGGAACAATCTCATTAGTGACAGACAGCATGGTTTTGTAAGAGGGAGGTCGTGCCTTACAAATTTGGTGGAGTTTTTTGAGGAAGTGACAAAAACGGTTGACAAAGGAAGGGCCGTGGATGTCGTCTATATGGATTTCAGTAAGGCATTTGACAAAGTCCCACATGGCAGGTTGGTTAAGAAGGTTAAGGCTCATGGGATACAAGGAGAAGTGGCGAGATGGGTGGAGAACTGGCTTGGCCATAGGAGACAGAGGGTAGTGGTCGAAGGGTCTTTTTCCGGCTGGAGGTTCTGTGACCAGTGGTGTTCCGCAGGGCTCTGTACTGGGACCTCTGCTATTTGTGATATATATAAATGATTTGGAAGAAGGTGTAACTGGTGTAATCAGCAAGTTTGCGGATGACACGAAGATGGCTGGAATTGCGGATAGCGAAGAGCATTGTCGGGCAATACAGCAGGATATAGATAGGCTGGAAAATTGGGCGGAGAGGTGGCAGATGGAATTTAATCCGGATAAATGCGAAGTGATGCATTTTGGAAGAAATAATGTAGGGAGGAGTTATACAATAAATGGCAGAGTCATCAGGAGTATAGAAACACAGAGGGACCTAGGTGTGCAAGTCCACAAATCCTTGAAGGTGGCAACACAGGTGGAGAAGGTGGTGAAGAAGGCATATGGTATGCTTGCCTTTATAGGACGGGGTATAGAGTATAAAAGCTGGAGTCTGATGATGCAGCTGTATAGAACGCTGGTTAGGCCACATTTGGAGTATTGCGTCCAGTTCTGGTCGCCGCACTACCAGAAGGACGTGGAGGCATTGGAGAGAATGCAGAGAAGGTTTACCAGGATGTTGCCTGGTATGGAGGGTCTTAGCTATGAGGAGAGATTGGGTAGACTGGGGTTGTTCTCCTTGGAAAGACGGAGAATGAGGGGAGATCTAATAGAGGTGTACAAGATTATGAAGGGTATAGATAGGGTGAACAGTGGGAAGCTTTTTCCCAGGTCGGAGGTGACGATCACGAGGGGTCACGGGCTCAAGCTGAGAGGGACGTTTTTTACACAGAGGGTGGTGGGGGCCTGGAATGCGCTGCCAAGTAGGGTGGTGGAGGCAGGCACGCTGACATCGTTTAAGACTTACCTGGATAGTCACATGAGCAGCCTGGGAATGGAGGGATACAAACGATTGGTCTAGTTGGACCAAGGAGCGGCACAGGCTTGGAGGGCCGAAGGGCCTGTTTCCTGTGCTGTACTGTTCTTTGTTCTTTGTTCTTTGTTCACCCACAGCTGGGATTCTCCGGTCCTGCTGCAATAAATGGAATTTTAGCTCAGAATCCCAGCCACCATCTCCACTTTTCAATTCCTCTGGAATTAAACTCAATGATTAGTTTGCATTTTTAAGCTTTGTTAAGCTGGACTTGTGTACCTACACCCCTGGATCCCTTTGTTCCTTTACCCCATTTTGATTCTCATATTCCAAAGAGCATTGCCTCATCCCTCCTACCAAATTGCACCATCTCACACTTACCTGTATTGGAATTAATTTGTCATTCTGCAAGTTTCTTAACATTTTCCAGTATTTTGCCACATTCTTCCTTAGAATTAACTATACCCCCAACCCGATATCACCCACAAGTTTGGAAACTGCATTTGAAATTCCTGAGTCTAAATCAGTAACATAAATGTTAGTTGCCCCAGCCAATTTGCTGTCATATTCTGATTTGCTTTGTGTCATTTGTGTGTCTGTAGAGTACTTCACTATTTATTTAATATTCTTGAATAATTTAATTTTGAAGTTCTGCTTTGCCTTTTTGTTTCACTGGCTCATCAATTGATCCTCTTGTTTGGATTTATTATGTACTGGGTAAGAAAGGAGACTCAAACACATTGTGAAAAAGAACCTATTCCCTTTGCTCTATTCCCTCCCTTTACTTGTTAGTTTTTTTGTGGGCAGTTGAAATCTCCCGTGATTATTATTCTGACTTTTACTCATTCCATGGGTTTTCCTACATTCCACAGATTTCTTTCTCCACTTCCCTCTACTTTTCAATAGTTTGCCGTACATGATTAACTCCTTCAGAGACTTTATCTCAATCTATATGGATGTCTTCGTGTTGGTTAAACCTCTTTTTTCCATTGCCATGTTGTCTCTGATCTACACTTCCTTACCTATCCTTTCAAAATATGTTATATCTTGCAATATATTACTGTCCTGTACCATGTTTCATTTATCCCTACTATATCCAGCTCCTTGACCTGAATTACTTTCTCCCGTTCATCCTTTTTGTTTTGAACGTCGCGCAGGCAATTCTATTTGTTTTATTAATTGATCCTTTCCCTTTATTGTTAAATCATTTTATACTCACTTTGTAATTGTATCTGTTCCTTGACCGTGTTATGCTTGTTCTTTTTCTTTTTCTGACCTTTTCCCTCATCTCCCATTTATTTCGTCTGCAGTGTTATGTTGTTTCCACCATGAGTTCTTTATAAAACTGCCTAGCCAACAACCACAGGAACCAGAGAAGAATATGGGATCATTTCTTTTGATGCCTAGGCTTGCAGCAGTCCCCCGGTGTGCTGTACTTAAGCACTCTTTGTAAACTCACCCACCTCTGTTTGCTAGAGATGAGGAAACTCCAGATATGAGAATCTGCAACCATGCCTTCGTTGACATTGATATGGAGAGGGCACATTCCAGACTTTCAGTGCCCCAATGTACTCTTCAGCTGAAAAGGGGTAACAAAGATGAAGGATATTCGGAAGTAGATATATTCAGGGCTTGTTTGTCCTTATTTTTGGATAACACTTTGACAAAGTTTATGGCAGTCTGAGAAGTAATCAGATGCTCTCCGCGTTAAGATCTCAGGTGGTCAGGGACACAAATAGAAGTGGCAGGGTAAGTCTTTCTCTCAGCTTTGCCTGGATGGTCTCTTCCCTGCTACCTGAGTGAAATCATCCTCAAATTACTACTCAAAGGGAAAATGCAAGTTCAATCTTCTCCTGTGAACTTTCCTGGAGACACAGGCTGGGTCCATCGTTGCGGGAGATATCAATGGTCAAAGGAGCCTTCAGGGTCTCCCAGCTGTCCAACGATATGTCCTCCTGGCTGTGTTGCCTTCCGGAGGGAGTGGCAGTGGCTTCATATGGAGCACAATCAGTTCTCTCAGGGTGGCAGCATCCCTAGGATGATGCCGCAGTACTTGACTTTGTCAGTCACCTCATCCCAGGCCTGTTTTAGAGTCTCTTTGGCCTGCTGAGGAGAGCCGAATAATGCCTGACAGCTTTTAACCATCCCAATAGCATCTCTGTGTCTGTATTAGAGAGGTTCAAAAGCAATGCATTCACAGCGATGGGAAATAAATATAATCTAGCTTCTTTTCGAACTGTAACTGCTCTTGTGCCACCCATCATTTCGACTGTCACCTGAGTTTCGGGAAGATTGGCACTGGATAGTTCCACCGCTTCCATTCAGCATCACCCTCCCGAGGGATTCCTCGCACCCTTCCCCCTCCCTGGAGTTTATCAGTGCAGTGCGGAACCCACCTGCCCAGGGTGGGGGTGGGAGGAGGTGGCCAACAGGCAAATTCTGTCGAGTGACACGGGACCAGAATATGGCAAACTGCAAAAGGATGGTGAAGTATTTCTAACCTGTATAAGAGTCACGGCTGTGCGTGTGTTGCTGCAAGGTTGGTGAGTTGTTCTGTTCCGCATTTTTGAAAATGTTATTGAACAGACCTGGGGAATTAATCGGAAATATCTCTGCCTCTCTCCAGTGTTTCTGCTCGAGTTGCACATTTCAGAAAAAAAAGTGTTCACTGGTTCAACCAGTCACGATGTCTGCTCTGCATCGACCCCAGGGAGCAGTGTCCATAGTTCAAACTCCCACTTCCCCCTGCTGAGGTCAGAGGTTCGGCATGGTGCTCAGGAATGACAACTTTACACAGCACCTCAAACCCCGGAAATCACAAGCGCGCTCTCGGCTTAGCTTTCCTCACCCGCTTTTAAACTCGCACCACCAACCAACCCCCCTGATGGACCCCCTCAGTTACTGCACCAAGCTTCTGATCCAGTCAGAGGTGGCGAGGATTGAAAAAGAGGAGTCCAACCACACCATTCCTTGTGCGTCATCCGAAAAGCGGCACACTTGGCGGGCTGAGAATGGCAGTCCCGAGGGCTGCGGAACCAGTCACCCCTCCACCATTTGGCTGATGATGTTGATGAGGTTGTCCATGCCCCACAGGTAGCCGTCCTCCCGATTGCCCTCCACCCAGGCCACCCGGTGGTTCAGTGTCGTGTGGTCAGGTAACAGCACTGTCTTCCCAAAGTCAATCATCCAAATAGTGTCCTGCATCTTACGGAATGTACAGCAGATGGTAAAAGTCAAGGCCTTTTCCTGTTTTTGGCTCGTCTCCATGGAAAAATTATTGAAATTCCTGGCCCAGCATCTGTCACCTACATGCTGTAGTTGCGCTCTGCTGGTTGCGAGATTTGACAGGCCTCTCATGCTGGTGCATGGAAAAAAAGTGGCAAAAGAATTCAAGGCAGCAGTGATCTTTAGGCACCTCCCTGCCTCTAAATGATTGTAAGGCTGGATTCCAGGACATGGCAGAGCCCCTTTTGTGAATTAGACTTTTAGCAAGAAGGTCATTGGGTGTGATTGCCTTAGCCTCCATGCACAAGTGTTGAAGTCATACCTTCATAGAAACATTACCGAACAGAAAGATGACATTTGGTCCATCATGTGGGTGCTGGCTCTCTGTAGAATAATCTAATCACTCCTATTTCACTATTCAACCCCCATTACCCTGCAAATTCATTTCCCTCAAATGCCCATTCAATTTCCTTTTGAAATCATCTATCACCTCCACTTCCACCACCCCTGCAAGCAATGAGTTCATTACCACTCACTGCACCGCAGCACGGTGGCACAGTCATTGGCACTGCTGCCTCACAGCACTAGGGACCCAGGTTCGATTCCCAGCTTGGGCCATTTCTATGTGGAATTTGCACATTCTCCCCATGTCTACGTGGGTTTCCTCCAGGTGCTCCGGTTTCCTCCCACAGTCCAAAGATGCGCGGGTTAGGTGGATTGGCCATGCTAAATTGCCCCTTAGTGTCAGGGGGCCTAGCTAGGGTAAATGCATGGGGTTATGGGGATAGGGCTTGGGTGGGATTGTTGTCGGTGCAGATTCAATGGGCCGAATGATCTCCTTCTGCACTGTAGGGTTCTTTAAAAATTCATCCTCACAGCTTCACTGTGTCTCTTGCCCAAAATCTTAAATCCGTGCGCTCTATTCCTTGTACCTTCAGCTAATGGGAATGATATTTAACCTGTCATAATTTTGTATAGCTCTGTCAAATTTCCCCTCAATCTCCTTTGTTTCAGCTTCTTCAACCTAACCTTGCAGCTAAAACATTTATCCCTGGAACTATTCTGGTAAATCTTGTGTGCACCCTCTTAAGGACCCTCACATCCTTCCTAAAATATGGTGAGTAGAACTGGATGCAATACTACAGTTGCGACCTCGCCAATGTTTTATAAAGGTTCAGCATAACTTCCCTGCCTTTGTACTTAATACCTCTATTTATGAAGTTCAAGGTCCCATATGTTTTGCTATTTGTGCTCTTAATATGTCCTGTCACCTTCAAAGATCTGTGTACATGAACTCCCAGGTCTCTCTGTCTCTTTACACTCTTTAGAACTGTCCCATTTAGTCTGCATTGCCTTTCCCCATTCCTTTTGCCAGAATGTAGCATCTCACACTTCTCTAGATTCAATTTGCCACTTGTCTGCCCATGCTGTGAGGCTATCTATGTCCTCTTGCAATCAATCTTCACTGTCAACCACACCTCCAAGCTCCAAGTTTATCATCTGTAAATTTTGACATTTTACTATGTATTCTAATATTCAAGTCATTTGTATATATCTGTAAAAGCAGTGGTCCTTGTACTGATCCTTGGGGAACACTACTGTCTACACATTCTCCAGACTGAAACGCAACCATATGCCTTGACTCACTGTTTTCTCTCCTTCAGCCAATTTTTATCCAAGCTGATACTGACCCACATTTTCCATGAACCTCAATTTTGTTAATTACCTTTTGTGATACTTTGTCAAATACCTCCTTAAAATTTCTATAGACATCTATTGCATTCCCTTTATCAGCCTTCTCTGAAATGTCATGAAAAGTTCAATTAGATTCAAGCACAGCCTTGCCTTTTACAAACAATGCTCACTTTCCATATTTAACTCAAACCTCTCCAAGTGCCTGTTTAGTTTTACTCTGCTTATTGTTTCTAAAACCTTAGCCACCACTCACGTTAAAATAACTGACCCACAGTTACTAAAATGTCCTTAAACCATTTACTGAATAATGGGTTCTAATTTGGCAACCACCAATCCTCTGGCATCTCTTCCATATCTAAGGAAGATCAGAAGATTATGGCAAGCCCCTCTACTATCTCCATTCCCACTTCCTTTAGCAACCTTGGATGAAAACCATCCAACCCATTGGCTCTATGCAAAGCCAACCTTTCCAGTACCTCCTGCTGCTCAATTGTCACCCCAAATATTCACTTGACTATCCTTGTTTCTCCCAATATTTTGTCAGCATCATCTTCTTGAGTAAACACTGAAACAACGTGCTTTGTAAGTATTATAACCTTGACCTGCATCATAAGCATATCACTCTCTTTGACCCTAATATAGTGAAACTGACGTCTGACTGTCCTTACTCTACATGAAGTTTTGTTTTTTTTGGGCGGCACGGTAGCACAGTGGTTAGCACTGCTGCCTCACAGCACCAGGGACCCAGGTTCGATTCCCGGCTTGGGTCACTGTCTGTGTGGAGTTCGCACGTTTCGTAGGTTTCCTCCGGGTGCTCCAGTTCCTCCCACAGTCCAAAGATGTGCGAGTAGGTGGATTGGCCATGCTAAATTGCCCCTTACTGTCAAGGGAATTAGCTAGGGTAAATGCATGGGGTTATGGGGATAAGGCTTGGGTGGGATTGTGGTCAGTGCAGACTCGATGGGCCAAATGGCCCCTTTCTGCACTGTAGGGTTCTATGATTCTATGCTCGTAGAAGATTATTTGGGTTCTTTTTATATTAACTGCCATTCCATAATAATTCCAGATGCTTTATTGCCCAAAATAAAGTAAAGCAAAACCACAAGCCTGTGATGAACACAAACCAGATCCAAACTGGGACAATACAATATTGGACCCGCTCAGCGGCCTGCTTTATAGAGGGCTTGGTATACAAGCTCCACCTGGTGAGGTAATTACCAATCCCCAGTGAACTCATATTCAACGAGTCTGACAGGGAGGTCAGTGAGGGCAGAAAGAAGTCTCACAACACCAGGTTAAACTCTAACAGGTTTATTTGGAATCACTCACTCACCTGATGAAGGAGCAGCGCTCCAAAGGCTCGTGATTCCAAATAAACCTGTTGGACTTTAACCTGATGTTGAGAGACTTCTTATTGTGCCCACCCCAGTCCAACACCGGCATCTCCACATCAATCAATGAGTGATTCCCCATGCAAGTCCTGGGGGTTATCACACCCCTTCCCCTCCTAGTCCGAGGGTTCTCCCTCGCTCTTTGGTTGCCAGGGCCATCTTTATCTTTTGGCCCGCGGACTTCCCTCTATTTCATTCTCTGCCTGGTCATGTGGGGTATATCATATTGGCCAGTGTCTCTTTCTGGGTGACCATTGAAGTATCACTGGAGATGGTTCTTCCTCAACAACGACTTCTGGTTGGGATTCCGCTGCTTCTGTTTTCATTTTGGAGTCGGAAACCTCATAGGCTGTTTTTGAACTTCCTTTTGGCTGAGTTCCTTTGCAGTTCCTGAGTGTACTTTGGGGCTCTGATGGCATACTCGCTGTGTTAGTTGCTTCCATTGACCGCTCTCGACTGCGTAGGTGGTCTACTTTAGGATCTTGCCCCCAACCTTTACCATATAGGACACTGGCTCTGTTCTTGAAAGAATTGTTCCTGGTGTCCATGGGGTGCTGTCTCCAAACTTTTGCACTTAGACTGTGTCTCCTGGTAAAAACTCTTAGTCTATTATGGCCCCTTTTTTGAGCTTCTTGCTTTTCTTCAATTCTTCCACTTATGTTCAGGAAGGTTAGGCTTAGCCTGGTCCGTAGGTACCTGCCCATCTGTAACCCAGCTGGGATTAAACCGGTCATTATGTGAGGCATTTTCCTGTAATTAAAAAGGAAACATGTCAATTTTGTGTATACAGACCCCTGCTCTGTTTTTTCATTCCATTTTTGAAAACTTGGACTGTTCACGCCACAAGTCCATTTGATGATGAATGGTACGGAGCCGTGCAGACATAGTCCATTTGTTTCTATAAATGTTCTAAATTACCTACTGGTAAATGGGGTTCCATTGTCTGTCATAAGAACTTATGGGATTCCATGAATACTAAAAGTTTGCTATCGTGTTATGTGATGTGGTGGACATCATCCGTTGCACCTCCATCTCCTTAAGAGTGGGCGTCGATTAGTATCAGAAACATTGAGCCCATGAATGGTCCTGCAAAATCCACATGCACCCGAACCCATGGTCCTCCTGGCCATTCCCAGGGGTGTAGGGAAGCTGCCAGTGGTGTCTTCTGGTTTTCTTCAAACATTCTGTATGTTTTTACCATCTTCTCTATGTCCCCATCTACGCTGGGTCCCCAGACGTCCCCAGGCCTATAGTGTGTTAGCTTTTATTAACAGGGGGTTGGAGTTTAAGAGCCGTGGGGTTATGCTGCAACTGTACAGGACCTTGGTGAGACCACATTTGGAATATTGTGTGCAGTTCTGGTCACCTCACTATAAGAAGGATGTGGAAGCGCTGGAAAGAGTGCAGAGGAGATTTACCAGGATGCTGCCTGGTTTGGAGGGTAGGTCTTATGAGGAAAGGTTGAGGGAGCTAGGGCCGTTCTCTCTGGTTTATAAAATGATGAAGGGGATAGATAGAGTGAACGTTCAAAGACTATTTCCTCGGGTGGATGGAGCTATTACAAGGGGGCATAACTATAGGGTTTGTGGTGGGAGATATAGGAAGGATATCAGAGGTAGTTTCTTTACGCAGAGAGTGGTTGGGGTGTGGAATGGACTGCCTGCAGTGATAGTGGAGTCAGACACTTTAGGAACATTTAAGCGGTTATTGGATAGGCACATGGAGCACACCAGGATGATAGGGAGTGGGATAGCTTGATCTTGGTTTCAGATAAAGCTCGGCACAACATCGTGGGCCAAAGGGCCTGTTCTGTGCTGTACTGTTCTATGTTCTATGTTCTCATTAACATTTTCATTTTTGATATCCCTGGATGGCCATTAAGAAGTTCTTGAAAGATAACCCTTTGGACAAGACATGGGATAACTACCAGGACTCCCCATAGGATAATGCATCTTCTATGCTTAATTGCAAGTACTTTTTCACATATGGCTTCAAGTCTTGTGCTGGACATTCTTGCATTCCACCATTTAATATTGTGTGGCTTAATTTTATCAATATGGGATTGTTCCAAGTCCAAGTTTTAATTTGTTTAGCTGAAATTGGTAAGGTATCCATAAAATTTAATGCCATCACGACTTCACCCATTTTTGGTGGTGAGGGTAAGCTTGTGGGCAACGGTAGGCAGCTCAGGGTATCTGAGTCAGTGACTTGTGTCCCTGGTCTATGCTCCAGGGTGTACACATAGACGCCAAATAATAGGACTCATAGCCAAATTCGGGCTGACGATGTAGGAGGAATTGTTTTGAGCTCGGAAAAAATCCCATACAGAGGTTGGTGGTCTGTTGTGATGGTAAAATGTCGACCATAAACATATTGGTGGAATTTTTTCTCTGCGAAGACCATTGCCAAACCCTCCTTTTCGATCTGCACATACCTTCTTTCTGCATCAGCTAATGTCTGTCAGGCATATGCAAATTGGGTGCTCCATCAGTGTGACAGTACTGCACCTATTCCATAGGGAGAGGCTTCAAATGTTATGATCTATGGCTTTTCCAGGTTCAAATGGGACAATACACTGTCCGATTGCAATTCATGCTTGACCCTCACAAAAGCGTCCTCCTGCGGTTCTTTCCATGTTCACTTCTGATGCTTTTTCAACAAGGTATGTAAGGGTGCCAGTATGAACTTTCCATAACAATTTACGAGGCCAAGAAATGATTTTAATTCTGTCAGCTTGGTCTCTACTTTCAAAAAACAAAGAACAAAGAAAATTACAGCACTGGAACAGGCCCTTCGGCCCTCCAAGCCTGTACCGACCATGCTGCCCGACTTAACTAAAACCGCCTACCCTTCTGGGGACCATATCCTTCTATTCCCATCCTATTCATGTACTTATCAAGATGCCCCTTAAAAATCACGACCGTAACCGCTTCGCTTCCACTACCTCCCCCGGCAACGAGTTCCAAGCACCCACTACTCTGTGTAAAAGATCTGCCTCGTACATCTCCTTTAAACCTTGCCCCTCGCACCTTAAACCTATGCCTCCTGTAATTGACTTTTCCACCCTGGGAAAAAGCTTCTGACTATCCACTCTGTTCATGCCTCTCAATCTTGTAGATTTCTATCAGGTCTCCCCTCAACCTCCGTCGCTCCAATGAGAACAAACCAAGTTTCTCCAACCTCTCCTCATAGCTAATGCCCTCCATACCAGGCAACATCCTGGTAAATCTTTTCTGTACCCTCTCCAATGCCTCCACATCCTTCTGGTAGTGTGGCAACCAGAATTGAACACTATATTCCAAGTACGGCCTAACTAAGGTTCTATAAAGCTGCAACATGACTTGCCAATTTTTCAACTCAATACCCCGGCCAATGAAGGCAAGCATGCCGTATGCCTTCTTGACTACCTTCTCCACCTGCATTGCCACTTTCAGTGACCTGTGTACCTGTAAACCCAGATCCCTTTACCTATCAATACTCTTAAGGGTTCTGCCATTTGCTGTATATTTCCTATCTGTATTAGACCTTCCAAAATGCATTACCTCACATTTGTCCAGATTAAACTCCATCTGCCATCTCTCCGCCCAAGTCTCCAACTGATCTATATCCTCCGATGGTCCTCATCGCTATCCACAAATCCACCAATCTTTGTGTTGTCCGCAAACTTACTAATCAATCCAGTTACATTTTCCTCCAAATCACATATATATATATATATATATATATATAATACATATGTATATTACAAACAGCAAAGGTCCCTGAGGAACACCACTTGTCACAGCCCTCCATTCAGAAACACACCCTTCCACTGCTACCCTTTGTATTCTTTCACTGAGCCAGTTTTGTATCCACCATATATTTCATTCGTAGAGCATATGGAACTTTAAAAAATCTCAGTTGAGCATCCAGGTCTACTTGTATTTTTGCCTTGACTCCTTTTATTTTTCCAAAGCCTATCTGGAAAACCTCTGGGTATTTTCCTATCACTTCATACAAGTTACCAGTATCCATTTTGAAAATTTGCCATCAATCCAAGCAGATTTTTGATAACCAGTCCTTCCCAAAAGGTTGGGTCCTGGTCTTTATACCATCATCAACGGGAGCTGGACTGTTTGTTGTCCATATGTGACTGGGGTTAGTGGCCCCAATTACTCACAATGGTTCTCCTGTACAAGTTGCCAATCTTGCCTTAGTGTCCCTCAACTTGAGTGAAGAGATGCCCAATTGTAATCTTCTAAATTCGCACTTTCCGACAAAGGATACCACCTCCAAGTTCAATGTGTGTCCATTCACTTGGAGCTGGATTGTATTGGGACCACCTTTGGTGTGGTTACAAAATGTAATTGTGCTAGTTCCTCTTCTTCAGCCTGACTTATCTGATACGTTCTGTTTTGGGACGGCTTCGCCCTTTGATCTGGATGATCCACGCTCAGCTTGTTTCAATAACCTTTACTTAGGATGGGCTCCCTGGCTACATGCACAGTGTTGTTGTGCTGGCCACTCCATAAACTGTGGGACTCCATCTTGTCCGGTGCCGGGATTTCCTGGTTTCCTTGTTTACTCACCTTTCCTCGCCCAAGACTGGGAGTCACGAGTGCGTTCAACTGGGAACCTGGGATGCAGTAGGTGGCTCACCCGAGCCTAAGGACATGATTATCCATAGCTCCTGGGCACCTTTCTCCACATTTTCACAAGATAAGGCCAGTTCTATGGCTTTTTAAAAAATCTTGATTTGGCTCTGTCAAAAGCCTTCTTTGGGTTGCTAGATTATTTATGCCACATACTAAAACAGTCTTTCAGAATTTCAGGTAATGCTGGGCCGTACTTGCAATGTTCCGCCAGTTTTCTTAGTCATGTCAGGTATTCTGTCACTGGTTCCCCTGAAAATCTAGTAGTTGTATTGAACCTGTAGCGTTGCAAGATTGAATGATTTGCTACCATTTCCATGAATGCAAAGGTCTTGGAATCTGGTGTTGCTGAATACCTCAGACTTTTTATAATACTGGATATTGCAGCCCCACATGCAGTCACTAGGATGACCTTTTGCTGGTTATCTCCTTCTATTTCATTAACCCAAAGAAGTACCTCATTCTCTCAGCATATTCTGGCCAGTCCTCAACACTCGCATCGTATGGCTCCAATTTCCCAAAAAATGGCATTGCAAAAACTGCACGGTACAGACTTACCAGGATCTGATGAGCAGGGTTACTGAAACATTCCTTTTACCTCATCAACAGTACAATAACTCCAAGGAGTCAGTGGTAAAGAAACAGTGATTTAATGCACAAAATAAAGTAAAACAAAACCACAAGCCTGTGGTGAACACAAACTGGTCCCAACTGGGACAATACATCGATGGACGCACTCAGGAACCTGCTTTAAACAGGGCTCAGTACGAGTTCCACCTGGTGAGTTAATTAACAATCCCAGGGAGCTCATATTCAATGAGTCCTAAAGGGAGGTGAATTAGTGATTCCCCATGCAAGCCCTGGGGGTTATCACATATTCCCAAAATCTCTCTTTGCCAGTCATGTTTTCCTCTTGACTTCCCCTCTCAACTTTTGAATTTGGCCTGCTCCTCGCTTGAAGAATTGACCTGACAGGCCTTATAGAGACTGTTTTTTGTTTCATCATATTCTCTATCTCCCTTGTCATCCAAGGAGCCTTTTGCCCTGTTGGAATGTACCTCGCCCATACTTGAAGCATATCTTCCTTAAAGATCACCAATTGTTCTATTTCAGATTTGCCTGTCAATCTTTGGTTCCACTTTACCCTGACTAGATCCTCTCTCATCCTATTGAAGTTAGCCATCTTTCAATACATAAGTTCTACCTCTGATTGTTTCTTGCTCTTTTCCATTACTAATCTAAACCATATGGTACAATGATCACTCTTACCCAAGTGTTTAGCCGTGGGTACTTGGTGCACCTGGTCCACCTCATTACCGAATATCAGTGCCAGCAATGCCTCCTTTCTAATTGGTCCAAGAACATACTGGTTAAGGAAGTTCTCCTGACCACACATCAGAAATCCTTCCACCTCCTTATCCATTACTCTGACATAATCCCAATCAATATTTAGTTAATGAAAGTTCCTAGTATCACCACTCAGTTCTTGCGCATCTCTGTGTGATTTACCTGCAGATATGCTCCTCTATCCTTCACTCATTATTTGGAGGTCTTTGGAATAGTTTCAGTCGTGTAATCATCTCTTTTTGCTTCTCAATTTTAACTAAATGGATTCTATGTTTGCCCCCTTAAGGACATCCTTGCTCTCCAACTCTATAATTCTTCCCTAATCAGTGCTGTCACACCACTTGAATATTAAGTGTCCAGTCTTCACCATTTTAAAGCCACATTTCCATTATTGCCATTACATCGTATGCCCACATGGTCTTTTGTGCACGTAGCTCACCAATATAATTCACTACACTGCATTGTAAACTTGTCTTTCTGTTCATCATAGTCCTATAGTACTTCTTAGTCTGTTCCCATCCAATGTAGTACTACTTCCTTCTCTAGTACCATCCAACACACTCACTTCTTTATGAACCTTATTCCTCTTTTCCATATCTCTATGCTGGTTTCAATCCCTTCTGGTAATTTAGTTTGCCCCCCCCTCCCCCCTACCCGAACCACACTAGTCACCCCCCCAACCGCCCGAACCACACTAGTGAACCTCCCTTGAACACATTGGACCCAGTCCTGCTGAAATGCAATCTATTCCTTTTGAATAGGTGTCTCCTGTCCCAGAACTGGTCCCATTATACAAAAACAGAAAATGCTGGAAAATCTCAGCAGGTCTGACAGCATCTGTGGAGCGAGAATAGAACCAACGTTTTGAATCTGGATGACCCTTCATCAGAGCTCAGATCAAAGCAGATACTTGGTCCAATTGGCCCACCTCATTAGCCAGCACAAGATCCAGTAATGTCTCCTTTCTAATTGGTCCAAGAACATAATGGTCAAGGAAGGTCTCCTGAACACACTTCAGAAATTTCTCTGCCTCCTTACACTTTACACTAAGAATATCAGTGCCATCAACTACCCTTGTTTAAACAGAAGAAAATCATTTAAAACTCAACCAATCACTTAACTGCTATCCTCTTCAATCTCTCTTTGTTTTTTGTCAAACACTGTGGAAAATCTACTCATTCCCCATTCAGATTTATCTCAGGCATCACTGTTGCCAAGTCTCAGTATCTCTCTCTACATCACTCACACTGTTCCCTGCTTTGTAAAAGGCATGAATAGCACCTTTCTCTTCATTCCACTGAATTCCATAAAACTATAGAATCCCTGCAGCCAACATAAGAACATAAGAAATAGGAGCAGGAGTAGGCCATCTAGCCCCTCGAGCCTGCCCCGCCATTCAATAAGATCATGGCTGATCTGACGTGGATCAGTACCACTTACCCGCCTGATCCCCATAACCCTTAATTCCCTTACCGATCAGGAATCCATCCATCCGCGCTTTAAACATATTCAGCGAGGTAGCCTCCACCACCTCAGTGGGCAGAGAATTCCAGAGATTCACCACCCTCTGGGAGAAGAAGTTCCTCCTCAACTCTGTCTTAAACCGACCCCCCTTTATTTTGAGGCTGTGTCCTCTAGTTTTAACTTCCTTACTAAGTGGAAAGAATCTCTCCGCCTCCACCCTTTCCAGCCCCCGCATTATCTTATAAGTCTCCATAAGATCCCCCCTCATCCTTCTAAACTCCAACGAGTACAAACCCAATCTCCTCAGCCTCTCCTCATAATCCAAACCCCTCATCTCCGGTATCAACCTGGTGAACCTTCTCTGCACTCCCTCCAATGCCAATATATCCTTCCTCATATAAGGGGACCAATACTGCACACAGTATTCCAGCTGCGGCCTCACCAATGCCCTGTACAGGTGCATCAAGACATCCCTGCTTTTATATTCTATCCCCCTCGCAATATAGGCCAACATCCCATTTGCCTTCTTGATCACCTGTTGTACCTGCAGACTGGGCTTTTGCGTCTCATGCACAAGGACCCCCAGGTCCCTTTGCACGGTAGCATGTTTTAATTTGTTTCCATTGAGATAGTAATCCCATTTGTTATTATTTCCTCCAAAGTGTATAACCTCGCATTTATCAACGTTATACTCCATTTGCCATATCCTCGCCCACTCACTCAGCCTGTCCAAATCTCTCTGCAGATCTTCTCCGTCCTCCACACGATTCACTTTTCCACTTATCTTTGTGTCGTCTGCAAACTTCGTTACCCTACACTCTGTCCCCTCCTCCAGATCATCTATATAAATGGTAAACAGTTGCGGCCCGAGTACCGATCCCTGCGGCACGCCACTAGTTATCTTCCTCCAACCGGAAAAACACCCATTTATTCCGACTCTTTGCTTCCTGTCGGATAGCCAGTCCCCAATCCACTTTAACACACTACCCCCAACTCCGTGTGCCCTAATCTTCTTCAGCAGCCTTTTATGGGGCACCTTATCAAACGCCTTTTGGAAATCCAAAAACACCGCATCCATCGGTTCTCCTCCATCAACCGCCCTCGTCACATCTTCATAAAAATCCAACATGTTCGTCAAGCACGACTTTCCCCTCATGAATCCATGCTGCGTCTGATTGATCGAACCATTTCTATCCAGATGCCCTGCTATCTCCTCTTTAATAATGGATTCCAGCATTTTCCCTACTACAGACGTTAAGCTGACCGGCCTATAGTTACCCGCCTTTTGTCTCCTTCCTTTTTTAAACAGCGGCGTAACATTAGCCATTTTCCAATCAACCGGCACTACCCCAGAATGCAACGAGTTTTGATAAATAATCACTAACGCATCCACTATTACCTCTGACATTTCTTTCAATACCCTGGGATGCATTCCATCCGGACCCGGGGACTTGTCCACCTTCAGTCCCATTAGTCTACCCAGCACTGCCTCTCTGGTAACATTAATTGTATTAAGTATTTCTCCTGCTGCCAACCCTCTATCGTTAATATTTGGCAAACTATTTGTGTCCTCCACCGTGAAGACCGAGACAAAAAACTTATTTAAAGACTCAGCCATATCCTCATTTCCCACTATTAACTCCCCCCTCTCGTCCTCCAAGGGTCCAACATTCACTCTAGCCACTCTATTCCTTTTTATATATTTATAAAAACTTTTACTATCATTTTTTATATTAATTGCTAGCCTAGCTTCATAGTCTATCCTTCCTTTCTTTATCGCTTTCTTAGTCTCTCTTTGTTGTTTCTTAAATTTTTCCCAATCACTTGTTTCTCCACTATTTTTGGCCACTCTGTACGCAGCTGTTTTTATTTTAATACTCTCCTTTATTTCCTTCGTTATCCACGGCTGGTTCTCCCTTTTCTTACAATCCTTGTTTTTTGCTGGAATATATTTTTGCTGAGAACTGAAAAGGATCTCCTTAAAAATCCTCCACTGTTCCTCAGCTATCCTACCTGCCAGCCTGCTCTCCCAGTCTACCTTAGCCAATTCATCCCTCATCCTATCATATTTCCCTCTGTTCAAACAGAGGACACTGGTTTGAGACCAAACTTTCTCCTCTTCCATCTGAATAAGAAATTCGACCATATTGTGGTCACTAGACCCAAGAGGGTCCTTCACAATAAGATCCTTAATTCTACCTACCTCGTTACACAATACCAGATCCAAAATAGCTCGTTCCCTCGTCGGTTCCGTAACATGCTGTTCAAGGAAACTATCCCGACAGCATTCTAAGAACTCTTCCTCCATTCCACCCTTACCGACTTGAGTCTGCCAGTCAATGTGCATGTTGAAGTCCCCCATGATTATTGCCGTTCCGTTTTTACACGCATCCCTTATCTGCTTGTTTATAGCCCTCCCTACCTCAACATTATTATTTGGGGGCCTATATACCACACCTACTAGTGTCTTTCTCCCTCTACTATTCCTCATCTCTACCCATAACGATTCCACGTTTTGTTCCTCAGAGCCTATGTCATCCCTCAGTACTACCCTGATATTATCTCTTATTAATAGCGCGACCCCACCACCTTTTCCTTCCTGTCTATTCTTCCTAAACGCCTGATACCCCTGGATATTCATCTCCCAGTCCTGGTCACCTTTCAGCCACGTTTCTGTAATGGCCACTAGATCGCACCCACTTGTGCTGATTTGCACCATCAACTCATTCACCTTGTTCCGAATGCTTCGTGCATTCAGGCAAAGTGTCCTTATTCCAGCTTTTATCTGGACCCGCTTTGATGAGTCGCGAACACCCTCTCCCAACAACATCCATGTCCCATGATTGAATAAAAAAAGAGGCCATTCGGCCTTCTATGTTCATGCTGGCTCTCTGCAAGTAAAACTGAGCTAGTCCTAGGACCCTGTAATTTCCTCATAGTCCTGTAAATCCTCTCTTCAGATAATGATCATACTCTCTGTTGAAGGCTGTAATTAAATTGAGCGCCAATCGGGCGGCACGGTAGCACAGTGGTTAGCACTGCTGCTTCACAGCTCCAGGGACCTGGGTTCGATTCCCGGCTTGGGTCACTGTCTGTGTGGAGTTTGCACATTCTCCTCATGTCTGCATGGGTTTCCTCCGGGTGCCCCGGTTTCCTCCCACAGTCCAAAGATGTGCGGGTTAGGTTGATTGGCCATGCTAAAATTGCCCCTGAGTGTCCTGGGATGCGTAGGTTAGAGGGATTAGTGCGTAAAATATGTAGGGATATGGGAGTAGGGCCTGGGTGGGATTGTGGTCGGTGCAGACTCGATGGGCCGAATGGCCTCTTTCTGTTCTGTAGGGCTTCTTCTATGATTTTCAGTGAGCAGATTATTGTTGCATAAGTGTTGCTTGATAGCAATGTCGACGACACCTTCTTTCACTTTGCTGTTGGGACAGTTATTGCTGCATTGGATTTGTCCTGTGGACAGAACATACCCAGGTAATTTTCGCCTCTGTGCTGTAATATCTCTATGACTCTATGGCATAAATGCTGTGGCTACAAGAGCAGGTCAAAGGTCAGTTATTCAGAGGAGATTGACTCATCTCCTGACTCATTGCCACAGAAGGCTGTGCAGGCCCGGTCATTGAGTATACTTAAAACAGAGATAGATAGGTTTGTGTTTGGTAAGGGGATGAAAGGTTACAGGGAAAAGGTGAGAGAATGGGGTCGAGAAATTTATCAGCCACGATACCATAACAGACTACGATGTAAAATTAAAGCGCATGGGATTTGAGATTGCAGGTAATGTCTTGAGATGGATAGAAAGCTGGTTAGCAGGTAGGAAACAAAGAGTTGGCACAATGGGGTCTTTTTCTGATTGGCAGGCAGTGAGTAGTGGGGTACCTCAGGGATCTGTGCTAAGACTCCAACTGTTCACATTATATATTAATGATTTGGAAGAAGAACTAAATGTATTATCTCCAAATTTGCAGATGATACAAAGTTGGGTGGGAGGATGAGCTGTGAAGATGTTGCAGAGATGTTTCAGCGTGATTTGGACTGGCTGAGTATGTGGACATATGCATGGCAGATGCAGTATAATGTGGATAAATGTGAGGTTATCCACTTTGGTTGCAATAATAGGAAGATGATTATTACTTGAATGGGTGTAAATTGAGAGGTGAATAATCAACAAGACCTTGGTGTCCTCGTGCATCATCAACAAAGAACAAGAACAAACAAAGAACAAAGAACAATACAGCACAGGAACAGGCCCTTCAGCCCTCCAAGCCCGTGCCGCTCCCTGGTCCAAACTGGACCATTCTTTTGTATCCCTCCATACCCACTCCGTTCATGTGGCTATCTAGATACGTCTTAAACGTTCCCAGTGTGTCCGCCTCCACCACCTTGCCTGGCAGCGCATTCCAGGCCCCCACCACCCTCTGTGTAAAATATGTCCTTCTGATATCTGTGTTAAACCTCCGCCCCTTCACCTTGAACCTATGACCCCTCGTGAACGTCACCACCGACCTGGGGAAAAGCTTCCCACCGTTCACCCTATCTATGCCTTTCATAATTTTATACACCTCTATTAAGTCTCCCCTCATCCTCCGTCTTTCCAGGGAGAATAACCCCAGTTTACCCAATCTCTCCTCATAACTAAGCCCCTCCATACCAGGCAACATCCTGGTAAGCCTCCTCTGTACTCTCTCCAAAGCTTCCACGTCCTTCTGGTAGTGTGGCGACCAGAACTGGACGCAGTATTCCAAATGCGGCCGAACCAACGTTCTATACATCTGCAACATCAGACCCCAATTTTTATACTCTATGCCCCGTCCTATAAAGGCAAGCATGCCATATGCCTTCTTCACCACCTTCCCCACCTGTGACGTCACCTTCAAGGATCTGTGGACTTGCACACCCAGGTCCCTCTGCGTATCTACACCCTTTATGATTCTGCCATTTATCGTATAGCTCCTCCCTACATTATTTCTACCAAAATGCATCACTTCGCATTTATCAGGATTGAACTCCATCTGCCATTTCTTTGCCCAAATTTCCAGCCTATCTATATCCTTCTGTAGCCTCTGACAATGCTCCTCACTATCTGCAAGTCCTGCCAATTTTGTGTCGTCCGCAAACTTACTGATCACCCCAGTTACACCTTCTTCCAGATCGTTTATATAAGATTCTGTTCATCCACAGAAATAAACATACAGGTACGGCAGGCAGTAAAGAAGGCAAATGGTATGTTGGCCTTCATTGTGAGAGGGTTTGAGTATAGGAATGGAGATTTATTATTGCAAATTGTATAGGGCATTGGTGAGGTCACACCTGGGGTATTGTATGCAGCTTTGATGTCCTTATTTGAGGAAGGATGTCCTTACTATAGAGGGAGTACAGCAAAGGTTCACCAGACTGATGCCTGGGATGGCAGGTGTCATATGAGGAGAGATTAAGGGCCCGATTTTACCATTTGGAGTCTAAGGGCCGGATCCGAGCGTAATGCGGATCCGAGCCTGGAATCCTCTTTGTAGCGCCCATACGCTTTTTGCTGGATCCAGTCCGATCCGCGCAGTGGGCGGGGCTTAGCGCTGCTGGAACGATCGGAGCTCTGAACTGCGCATGCGCAGTTCGAAGAAAAATCTGAAGCAGCGCGCCCGGACGTGAAAGAAAAATACAGCAGAGAGAGCAGAAAGGAGGGGGAGGATGGACTTGGGAGAGTCTTGCAAACTGAAAATAATGTAGTGTCTTCCTTGTGCTGCCTAATTATCTATGGGAAAGGTAATTAAACTACAGTGTCCTAGTGAGCAAATTAGTGACCTGTATAATACATTTGTGATCTGTAACTGGATTGTTGATGTCCCTGTAACCATGAGCCAGGTGCTCAAATGTTCAGTCATGTGGTGAACTTGGAAGAATTGTCCCCGTGGTGGAACTTGGTTGGAAATAAGATTCAAGGAGATTACTAAATCTGGGAAATCAACCATAGTGAAAAGAAGCTTGTATTGGCAACTCTTCTCTCACATTCTCTCATATATACATATTTTGAAATATTTTCTCAAATTTTTGACTGTCAGGTTTTTAGTTCCTGCGATTATAATTTTGACATTATCTTCCAAAGGGAATTCCTCTAATTCTGTGCAATGTTCAGATGAAAACAAGATGACAGAAAGGATCCAAGGCTGCTCCAGAGGCAGATTAGCTGCACTCAACTTTGCCCATGCAAATCACATTCATAAGTAGGGGCACGCCTGCCATGGAATGTGAGAGAAGAGACATCCAGCGACATCCACATCACATGAACAAATTTTTAAAAATCAATATATATCATAATTTGGATAGAGAAGTGACACCATTCTGAAGTCATCAGAGGCCAAGGGAAAAATTGTTGTGTTCAGTTTTGCCTCGTTGACCCTTAAAAAATGACCACAAGATCAAAAGGTCACCGTAAAACATAAAGTAAACAAGAAAATGTCCAAACCATAATTTCAAAGCATTGCCATAATTAAATATTTTGTGTAAAGTTAATTGTGAAGTCCAGATTTAAGCTCAACCCCTCCTAGTTTCACAGTTAAAAATTTAAATATAAATTCAGGACCACTAAAAGTACATTTCCAATTGACCTGAAACAATTAAGAAATGTTGAGATGGCTGAAGACCAAGTGGTCATGTGATAACACGGTTACTTCATAGAAGAGGTCATTCAGCCCACTGAGTTTGCACCGACTCTCTAACAGAGTATCTTACCCACGCCATCTCCTTCGCCTGATCCCTGTAACCCCATCCATGGCTAAACCACCTAACCTACGTATTTTTGGACTGTGGGGGAAAACCCACGCAGACACGGGTGAACGTGCAAGCTCCATAGAGACTGTCACCCAAGGCTGTAATCGAACCTCGGTCCTGGAGCGGTGAGGCAACAATGCTCACCATGTGCCACCATGCTGCCCCAAAAAGGGTCATGTGACAGGAGTACAGGAGTTCTCCCTGCAGTGCTGGCAGAGTAAAAATATATAGAGTTGCTCAGACTAGTGAATAAATTATTGTTGTTCTAAATTCTTGGTTGTCAGTTATTGGAGCCCAGTGTTTCTGCAATAACAGATCAAGTACCGATGCCCTGAAGTTGGATAATTTGAAATCTCTGTAATACCAGAGTTAATCTTCCTGAACTTGTAGAACAATATGACATTAAAAGCATGTTCCATACCAATTAGACAAACTCAAATCATTGTCTTCACTTTAGAAATAATTTACAGATTCCTTGATCAAATAATCCAGTCCAGGATTGTTCCACTGGAGCAAGCTGAGAGGGAGTGATTGGAGGCAGCAGTGCTGGTGAGAGATTAATTGAATTGTTTATTTATTTAATTAGTCAGCTAGTGTGTGTTTTTCTTTTGGCCTTTACTTTTGCAGTTGTATTTTAAGTTTAAAGTGAAAACTGGAAGTGGGCTGCTAAGGAGTCTGGGAAGGGTTTATTAAGCGCGCGAAGTATAAAAGGTAGGCTGCGGTATACAGCGGGCAGCGTCGGGAGCGGGCAGT
This sequence comes from Mustelus asterias, assembly GCF_964213995.1. Lineage (NCBI taxonomy): Eukaryota > Metazoa > Chordata > Chondrichthyes > Carcharhiniformes > Triakidae > Mustelus > Mustelus asterias. The sequence continues at coordinate 123,985,770 of NC_135805.1, forward strand.
GGAGTGAGTGGGAAGCAGAGTGTGAGCTCTAAGGCTTTGGCTCACAGGGCTTGAGTGTGTGGGAAGCAGAGTGTGAGCTATAAGGCTTTGGCTCACAGGGCTTCGGGGGAAAGGGCGAGCAGGGGTGAGTTTAATTCATTTTTGCTGTTTCTACCTGGTACTGGCAAGGTATCTAGAGGGGATGGGTGTGCAGGCAGTGCTATGTTCCTCTTGCACTATGTTTGAGGTGAGGGACGATGACAGTGTCCCTGCTGATTACACCTGTGGGAAGTGCACCCATCTGCAGCTCCTCCAAAACCGCGTTAGGGAACTGGAGCTGGAGTTGGATGAACTTAGGATCATTAGGGACGCAGAGGTGGCCATAGACAGAAGCTTTAGGAATACAGTAACTCCGAGGAATGAAAACAGATGGGTGAGAGGGGCTGGGAGGAAGCAGTCCATGCAGGGATCCCCGGTGGTTGTTCCCCTTAGCAACAAGTATTCCGCTTTGGATACGGTTGAGGGGGACGACATACCAGTGGTGAGCCGCAGTGAGAGGATCTCCAGCACTGTGTCCGTCTCTGTGGCTCGGGAGAGTAAGGGGCAGAGCGGGAGGGCAATAGTTATTGGGGACTCGTTAGTTAGAGGGATAGATAGGAGGTTCTGTGGCAGCAAAAGAGACTCACGGATGGTATGTTGCCTACCGGATGCCAAGGTCCGTGACGTCTCAGACCGTGTTTTCCGGATTCTGAAGGGGGAGGGGAAACAGTCACAAGTCGTGGTACACATTGGTACCAATGACATAGGTAAGAGAAGGGACGGGGATTGAAAGCAGGAATTTCTGGAGCTGGGCTGGAAGCTGAGAGCCAAGACAAAAAATGTGGTCATCTCTGGTACGTTGCCGGTGCCACGTGATAGCGAGTTGAGGAACAGGGAGAGAGTGCAGTTAAACATGTGGTTGCAGGGATGGTGTAGGAGGGAGGGTTTCAGATACGTGGATAATTGGAACACATTCTGGGGAAGGTGGGACCTGTACAAACAGGACGGGGTGCACCTGAACCAGAGGGGCACCAATATCCGAGGAGGGAAATTTGTTACAGCTCTTCAGGGAGGTTTAAACTAATTTGTCAGGGGAGTGGGAAAAGGAGTTGTAGTCCAGAAGTCAGTGAGAGTGGTGAGGTATTGGGGAAGGTATCAGGGTCAAGGGTGGGTACCGGTAGACAGGAAGGTGGGTTGAAGTGTGTCTACTTCAATGCAAGGAGCATCCGGAACAAGGTAGATGAACTTGGGGCGTGGATTGGTACTTGGGACTACGATGTTGTGGCCATTACGGAGACGTGGGTAGAACAAGGACAGGAATGGTTGTTGGACGTTCCGGGGTATAGATGTTTCACTAAGTGTAGGGAAGCTGGTAAAAGAGGTGGAGGACTGGCATTGTTAATCAAGGATAGTTTAAAGGCTGCGGAAAGGCACTTCGAGGGGGATCTGCACACTGAGGTAATATGGGCTGAGGTTTGAAATAGGAAAGGAGCGGTCACGTTGTTAGGAGTTTACTATAGGCCCCCAAATAGTAATAGAGATGTGGAGGAAGAAATTGCTAAGCAGATTATGGATATGTGTGGGGGTCACAGGGTAGTTGTCATGGGGGACTTTACCTTTCCAAATATTGATTGGAACCTTTGTCGGTCAAATAGTTCGGATGGGGCAGTTTTTGTGCAGTGCGTGCAGGAGGGTTTCCTGACACAATATGTGGATAGGCCGACAAGAGGTGAGGCCACATTGGATTTGGTACTGGGAAATGAACCGGGCCAAGTGTAAGATTTGGTTGTGGGAGAGCACTTTGGAGATAGTGACCACAATTCGGTGTCTTTTGTTATTGCAATGGAGAGGGATAGGGCCGTACGGCAGGGCAAGGTTTACAATTGGGGGAGAGGTAATTATGATGCGATTAGGCAAGAATTAGGGGGCATAAGTTGGGAACAGAAACTGTCAGAGAAAGGAACTAATGAAAAGTGGAACTTTTTCAAGGAACAAATACTGGATGTCCTTGATAGGTATGTCCCTGTCAGGCAGGGAGGAAATGGCCGAGTGAGGGAACCATGGTTCACGAAAGAGGTGGAATGTCTTGTGAAAAGGAAGAGGGAAGCTTATGTAGGGATGAGGAAACAAGGTTCAGATAGCTCGATTGAGGGTTACAAGTTAGCAAGGAATGAGCTAAAAAAGGGGCTTAGGAGAGCTAGGAGGGGACACGAGAAGTCCTTGGCGGGTCGGATCAAAGAAAACCCCAAGGCTTTTTACTCTTATGTGAGGAATAAAAGAATGACCAGGGTGAGGTTAGGGCCGGTCAAGGACAGTAGTGGGAACTTGTGTATGGAGTCAGTAGAGATAGGCGAGGTGATGAATGAATACTTTTCTTCAGTGTTCACCAAGGAGAGGGGCCATGTTTTTGAGGAAGAGAAGGTGTTACAGGCTAATTGGCTGGAGGAAATAGATGTTCGGAGGGAGGATGTCCTGGCAGTTTTGAATAAACTGAAGGTTGATAAGTCCCCTGGGCCTGATGAAATGTATCCTAGGATTCTTTGGGAGGCAAGGGATGAGATAGCAGAGCCTTTGGCTTTGATCTTTGGGTCCTCGCTGTCCACGGGGATGGTGCCAGATGACTGGAGAATGGCGAATGTTGTTCCTCTGTTTAAGAAAGGGAATAGAAATGACCCTGGTAATTATAGACCGGTTAGTCTTACTTCGGTGGTTGGTAAATTGATGGAAAAGGTCCTTAGAGATAGGATTTACGACCATTTAGAAAGATGCGGATTAATCCGGGATAGTCAGCACGGATTCGTGAAGGGCAAGTCGTGCCTCACAAATTTGATAGAATTTTTTGAGGAGGTAACTAAGTGTGTTGATGATGGTAGGGCAGTTGATGTCATATACATGGATTTTAGTAAGGCGTTTGATAAGGTCCCCCATGGTCGGCTTATGATGAAAGTGAGGAGGTGTGGGATAGAGGGAAAGTTGGCCGATTGGATAGGTAACTGGCTGTCTGTTCGAAGACAGAGGGTGGTGGTGGATGGAAAATTTTCGGATTGGAGGCAGGTTGCTAGCGGAGTGCCGCAGGGATCAGTGCTTGGTCCTCTGCTCTTTGTGATTTTTATTAATGACTTAGAGGGGGGGGCTGAAGGGTGGATCAGTAAATTTGCTGATGACACCAAGATTGGTGGAGTAGTGGATGAGGTGGAGGGCTGTTGTAGGCTGCAAAGAGACATAGATAGGATGCAAAGCTGGGCTGAAAAATGGCAAATGGAGTTTAACCCTGATAAATGTGAGGTGATTCATTTTGGTAGGACTAATTTAAATGTGGATTACAGGGTCAAAGGTAGGGTTCTGAAGACTGTGGAGGAACAGAGAGATCTTGGGGTCCATATCCACAGATCTCTAAAGGTTGCCACTCAAGTGGATAGAGCTGTGAAGAAGGCCTATAGTGTGTTAGCTTTTATTAACAGGGGGTTGGAGTTTAAGAGCCGTGGGGTTATGCTGCAACTGTACAGGACCTTGGTGAGACCACATTTGGAATATTGTGTGCAGTTCTGGTCACCTCACTATAGGAAGGATGTGGAAGCGCTGGAAAGAGTGCAGAGGAGATTTACCAGGATGCTGCCTGGTTTGGAGGGTAGGTCTTATGAGGAAAGGTTGAGGGAGCTAGGGCTGTTCTCTCTGGAGCGGAGGAGGCTGAGGGGAGACTTAATAGAGGTTTATAAAATGATGAAGGTGATAGATAGAGTGAACGTTCAAAGACTATTTCCTCGGGTGGATGGAGCTATTACAAGGGGGCATAACTATAGGGTTCGTGGTGGGAGATACAGGAAGGATATCAGAGGTAGGTTCTTTACGCAGAGAGTGGTTGGGGTGTGGAATGGACTGCCTGCAGTGATAGTGGAGTCAGACACTTCAGGAACATTTAAGTGGTTATTGGATAGGCACATGGAGCACACCAGGATGATAGGGAGTGGGATAGCTTGATCTTGGTTTCAGATAAAGCTCGGCACAACATCATGGGCCGAAGGGCCTGTTCTGTGCTGTACTGTTCAGTGTTCTATGTTCTATCTAAGTATTTATATAACTTGTTAAAAAGTTATTCACTGAAGATTTTTCATAAAAACACACACATCACAAAATCATCCACAAAAATTAGTCTTTGTGGATGAATCTTCATATACTAAATATAAAAATATGTTGGTGGCTAAGAGGAAAACATTCTGTATCTTGCAAAGGTGGTTAGAGCAATATGTTGCTCCCAGGAAGAGTGCTCCCAAAGAGGCAATACTTCAACAAAGAACAGGGAGAGAGAAACATAGTAATAGGCAACACGTAGAGGAGAGTGCGATAGGACACTGGGACAAACAGTCAACAGCACCTAGAACTGATTGGTAAGCAGTGGGTAAGTTGTTGTTCAGGACCTTACTTGAGAAAGGATATACTGGCACTGGAGGGGGTGCAGAGGAGATTCACTAGGTTGATTCCGGAGTTGAGAGGGTTGGCTTATGAGGAGAGACAGAGTAGACTGGGGCTATACTCATTGGAATTCAGAAGAATGAGGGGAGATCTTATAGGAACATATAAGATTATGAAGGGAATAGATAAGATAGAAGCAAGGAAGTTGTTTCCACTGGCGGGTGAAACTAGAACTAGAGGGCATAGCCTCAAAATAAGGGGAAGCAGATTTAGGCCTGAGTTGAGGAGGAACTTCTTCACACAAAGGGTTGTGAATCTGTGGAATTCCCTGCTCAGTGAAGCAGTTGAGGCTACCTCATTGAATGTTTTTAAGGCAAGGATAGATAAATTTTTGAACAGTAAAGGAATTAAGGGTTATGGTGAGCGGGCAGGTAAGTGGAGCTGAATCCACGAAAAGATCAGCCATGATCTTATTGAATGGCGGAGCAGGCTCAAGGGGCCAGATGGCCTACTCCTGCTCCTAGTTCTTATGTTCTTATTATGTTCTCCAATTTAAAGCTACATTCAGGAAAAGTAAGAATTCTAGTTTTTTAATTAATAACTTAAATCATTGTTCTACTTGAAATAATTTTAACATAAGAGTCTTAAAGTATGATTGGGGAGTTCAATCCTATGTTTTGCCTGGCCTTCAGTATGTGAGAATTCCACATGTTCCATGCAGTCTGGATGACCACATGTGCAGGAAGTGCCACCAGTTTGACCAGCTTGAGACTTGGGTTTCGGAGAATGAGTGTCAGCTGGACACACAGTGGTGTATCCATGTGGCTGAGAGGTTCATGGATAGCATGTTTTTAGATGTGACCACCCTACAGCTTACGAAAATGCAGTCAGAGAGGGTATCGGGTGACCACCAGTCAGATAGTCGGAAAAGCCCCAGAGTGATGGTGCACTCTGCGATGGGTGATGGTGAGAGTGATGGTTCCTCTGAGGAGTGCAGCCAGAGCCAGATTCATAGAACATAGAACATAGAACATTACAGCGCAGATCAGGCCCTTCGGCCCACGATGTTGCACCGACCAGTTAAAAAAAAACTGTGACCCTCCAACCTAAACCAATTTCTTTTCGTCCATGAACCTATCTACGGATCTCTTAAACGCCCCCAAACTAGGCGCATTTACTACTGATGCTGGCAGGGCATTCCAATCCCTCACCACCCTCTGGGTAAAGAACCTACCCCTGACATCGGTTCTATAACTACCCCCCCTCAATTTAAAGCCATGCCCCCTCGTGCTGGATTTCTCCATCAGAGGAAAAAGGCTATCACTATCCACCCTATCTAAACCTCTAATCATCTTATATGTTTCAATAAGATCCCCTCTTAGCCGCCGCCTTTCCAGCGAAAACAATCCCAAATCCCTCAGCCTCTCCTCATAGGATCTCCCCTCCATACCAGGCAACATCCTGGTAAACCTCCTCTGCACCCTCTCCAAAGCCTCCACATCCTTCCTGTAATGTGGGGACCAGAACTGCACACAGTACTCCAAGTGCGGCCGCACCAGAGTTGTGTACAGTTGCAACATAACGCTACGACTCCTAAATTCAATCCCCCTACCAATAAACGCCAAGACACCATATGCCTTCTTAACAACCTTATCTACTTGATTCCCAACTTTCAGGGATCTATGCACACATACACCTAGATCCCTCTGCTCCTCCACACTATTCAAAGTCCTCCCGTTAGCCCTATACTCAACACATCTGTTATTCCTACCAAAGTGAATTACCTCACACTTCTCCGCATTAAACTCCATCCGCCACCTCTCGGCCCAACTTTGCAACCTGTCTAAGTCTTCCTGCAAACTACGACACCCTTCCTCACTGTCTACCACACCACCGACTTTGGTGTCATCAGCAAATTTGCTAATCCACCCAACTATACCCTCATCCAGATCATTAATAAATATTACAAACAGCAGTGGCCCCAAAACAGATCCCTGAGGTACACCACTTGTAACCGCACTCCATGATGAATATTTACTATCAACCACCACCCTCTGTTTCCTATCCGCTAGCCAATTCCTGATCCAATTTCCTAGATCACCCCCAATCCCATACATCTGCATTTTCTGCAGAAGCCTACCATGGTGAACCTTATCAAACGCCTTACTAAAATCCATATATACCACGTCCACTGCCTTGCCCCCATCCACCTCCTTGGTCACTTTCTCAAAAAACTCAATAAGGTTAGTAAGGCACGACCTACCTGCCACAAAACCATGCTGACTATCACCTATCAATTCATTACTCTCCAAATAACTATAAATCCTATCCCTTATAATTTTTTCCAACATCTTGCCGACAACAGAAGTGAGACTCACCGGTCTATAATTCCCGGGGAAGTCTCTGTTCCCCTTCTTAAACAATGGGACAACATTCGCTAACCTCCAATCTTCTGGTACTATACCAGAGGCCAACGACGACCTGAAGATCAGAGCCAGAGGCTCTGCAATCACTTCTCTTGCCTCCCAGAGAATCCTTGGATAAATCCCATCCGGACCAGGGGATTTATCTATTTTCAGACCCTCCAGAATATCCTGCACATCCTCCTTATCAACTGTAATACTGTCTATTCTACTCCCTTGCAACCCAGTGTCCTCCTCAGCTATATTCATGTCCCCTTGCGTGAACACCGAAGAGAAATATTGGTTCAATGCTTCACCAATCTCCTCCGGTTCCACACATAACTTCCCTCTGCCATCTATAACTGGCCCTAAACTTGCCCTAACCAACCTTCTGTTCTTGACATACCTATAGAACGCCTTAGGATTCTCTTTAACCCTATCCGCCAAAGTCTTCTCATGTCCCCTTTTAGCCCTTCTAAGCTCGCTCTTCAACTCCCTCTTAGCCAATCTAAAGCTTTCTAGTGCACTACCCGAGTGCTCACGTCTCATCCGAACATAAGCCTCCTTTTTCTTTTTAACCAACAAAGAAACTTTTTTGGTGCACCACGGTTCCCTAGCCCTACCAATTCCTCCTTGCCTGACAGGGACATACCTATCACAGACTCGCAGTAGCTGCTCCTTGAAAAAACTCCACATGTCGGACGTTCCCAGTCCCTGTAATCTCCTAGTCCAACCTATGTTTCCTAATTCTCTCCTAATAGCCTCATAATTACCCTTCCCCCAGCTAAAACCATTGGCCCGAGGTTCATGCCTATCCCTTTCCATCACTAAGGTGAACGTAACCGAATTGTGGTCACTATCACCAAAATGCACACCAACTTCCAAGTCTAGCACCTGGTCTGGCTCATTTCCCAGCACCAGATCCAATATAGCCTCACCTCTAGTTGGCCTGTCTACATACTGAGTCAAAAAACCTTCCTGCACGCTTTGAACAAAAACTGACCCCTCTAACGAGCTAGAGCTATAACAATTCCAGTCAATATTAGTCAAGTTAAAATCCCCCATAACAATTGCCCTATTACTTTCACTCCTAAGCAGGATTGACTCCGCAATCCTTTCCTCAACCTCTCTAGAACTTTTAGGAGGTCTATAAAAGACTCCCAACAGGGTGACCTCTCCTCTCCTATTTCTAATCTCCGCCCATACTACCTCAACAGATAAGTCCTCATCAAACCTCCTCTCTGACACTGTGATACAATCTTTGACCAATAATGCTACCCCTCCCCCTCTTCTACCTCCTTCCCTACTTCGACTAAAACATTTGAACCCCGGGACCTGCAGCATCCATTCCTGCCCCTGCTCTATCCATGTCTCTGAAATAGCCACAACATCGAAGTCCCAGGTACTGATCCACGCTGCAAGTTCACCCACTTTATTGCGAATACTCCTGGCATTGAAGTATACACATTTCAAACCCTGCTCCACCCCACCTCTGCAATGCCGTGCATTGCAGTCCCCATCCATGCATCCCTCACTTTCAGCCCCACTACTCAGGATCCCTCCCCCCCCCCGAATCAGTTTAAACCTCCCTGCATGGCCTTAGCAAATTTACCCCCCAGGATATTGGTCCCCTTCTGATTAAGGTGTAGACCATCCTTCTCATAGAGGTCACACCTTCCCCAGTACGAGCCCCAATTGCTTAAGTACCTGAACCCCTCCCTCCTGCACCATCCCCTCAGCCATGAATTCAAACCTTCCCTCTCCCTATTCCTCTCTAAACTATCCCGTGGTACAGGCAAGAGTCCAGAGATAACCACTCTGTCAGTCTTGGCCTTTAGTTTCCACCCCAACTCCATAAATCCCTGCCTAATATCCCCTTCCCCTATCCTCCCTATGTCGTGTGTCCCCACATGTACAATAACTTGTGGTTTATCTCCCTCCCCCCTAAGAGTCCTGAATACCCTGTCAGACACATCCCGGACCCCAGCCCCTGGTAGGCAACACACCAACCCTGAGTCCCTACCTTTAGTTCCGACCCTCCTATCTGTCTCCTTAATTGTGGAGTCCCCAATCACAAGGCCCAGTCTTTTACAGCCCCTAACCACCTGAGCTTTCTCACTCGGCTCACCCCCAGAGATCTGCTCTCTATGCTCAGTTGATTCCTCCTCAACTGTAGCCTCCAGCACCGAAAACCTATTATGGAGGGGAACCGCCCCAGGGGATTGTCTTCCCGATTGCTTCTTACCCCTCCTCCTGGCATTGACCCAAGCCTCATTTCTAGGAGTTACTATTTCTCTATAACCCTATCAACTTCCACCTCCGCCTCCCGAATTATGCGGAGTTCCTCTACCTCCCCCTCCAGCTCCTTTACACGCTCCTCCAGAAGCTGCAATCTAATGCACTTCTTACAACTAAAATCTCCTGAAACACTACTGGATTTCCTCACCACATACATCCCACAGGAGATGCAGCATACTGCCTGAACTGCCATCCCTGAAGCCATTACCAGCAAGAAAAAAAGAAAACAAAAAAAACTTCCCCACACTTCCCCAACTGTCACTCTCCACTGCAGCCCGAGCAACACTCCCTCACTGAGACACCAACTGTCACTCTCCACTGCAGCCCGAGCAACACTCCCTCACTGAGACACCAACTGTCACACTCTACTGCAGCCCGAGCAGCACTCCCACACTGAGACACCAACTGTCACTCTCCACTGCAGCCCGAGCAGCACTCCCTCACTGAGACACCAACTGTCACACTCTACTGCAGCCCGAGCAGCACTCCCTCACTGAGACACCAACTGTCACTCTCCACTGCAGCCCGAGCAGCACTCCCTCACTGAGACACCAACTGTCACTCTCCACTGCAGCCCGAGCAGCACTCCCACACTGAGACACCAACTGTCACACTCTACTGCAGCCCGAGCAACACTCCCTCACTGAGACACCAACTGTCACTCTCCACTGCAGCCCGAGCAGCACTCCCTCACTGAGACACCAAGATTCACGGCACTCTGGGTGGCTCAGCTGCACAAGGAGGGAGGAGTAAGAATGGAAGAGCAATAGTGGAAGGAGACTCAATAGTGAAGGTTACAGACAGGCACTTCTGCGGGTGCACATGTGGTTCCAGGATGGTGCGTTGCCTCCTTGATGCCAGGGTCAAGGATGTTACTGAAAGGCTGCAGGGCATTCTGAAGAGGGAGGTTGAACAGTCAGAGGTCATGGTTCACATTGGTACCAATGATATAGGTAGAAAGAGGAATGAGATCTTGCTACAAGAATCTTAGGAAGCTAGGCAGCAGATTGAAAAGCAGTACCTCAAAGGTTACTCAAGGTGCCATGTGATAGTGGGTATAAGAACAGGAGGATAGAGGAGATGAATGTGTAGCTGAAGAGATGGTTTAGGAGGGAGGGCTTTAGTTTCCTGGATCACTGGGCAAGATGGAACCATTTACAAGTTGCACAGGTTGCACCTGAACCAGAATGGGACCAACAACCTCGCGGGGAGGTTTGTTAGTGCTATTGGGGGTGGGTGTTAAACTAATTTAGAAGGGGTATGGAAAATGGAATGGAGGTGCAGTAAGGGGTCATGCATAGCTAAATACAGAAGAAAAATGAAGTCAGTCTGGAAGGCAGAGTTAAGATAGACATGTTAAGGCAGAAAGGAATATGGCAAGCCTGAATTGTATTTAATTTAATGCCAGGAGTCTTATAGGTAAGGCAGATGAACTGAGGGCATTGCTTAACACATGGGAGTATTATAGTATTGCTATCACAGAGACATAGTTGAGGGAGGGGCAGGACTGACATCTCAATATTCCGGGATATATAATCTTTAGGTGAAACAGGAGGGGGAGGTGTGAAAGAGGAACTGATGTTGCAATATTGATCACAGAGTCAATTACCTCATTGAGGAGGGATGATATCTTAGCAGGCTCCTCAATTGAGGCCATATGGGAAGAACTTAACAAAAAGGGAGCAATCACATTGCCAGGAGTGAACTGCTCTACAGTCTCTCCATGCCAAACAATCATGGAGAGATCGAAGAGCAGGTATATAGGCAAATCTCACTGAAGTCTGTGTAGCGTGCAAGAAAGCATACATTTCACTATATACCAATATGTGTAACAATAATAAATCAAGTGTAAAAATAATAGGGTAACAATAGTAGGGGATTTCAACTTCCCCAATATTCAAACAAAGTGTGAAAGGCCTAGAGGGGGCAGAATTCCTCAGGTGTACCCAGGAGAGCTTTCTGAGCCAGCACGTAGATAGTCCGACAAGAAAGGACCTAAATTTTAGGGAATTGAAGGTGGGCAGGTAGTAGAGGTGTCAGTGGGGGAGCATTTCGGTGTTAGTGACTATAACTCGGTAAGATTTAAGGTAATTATGGAAAAGGACAAAGATGGACTAGAAATAAATGTTCTACATTGGGGGAAGGCTGATTTTAATACGATATGGCAGGATCTTACCAAATCAAGCTTGGAGCAGCTACTTGTAGGAAAATCTACATGAGAACAGCGAGAGTCATTCAAAAAGGAAATGGAGTATAATGCATTCATGTTCCTGTGTAAGTAAAGGGTAGGACCAACAAATCCAGAGAACCCGCGATGTCAAGGACTGAATAAGGAAAAAAAAGGGAGGCTTATAGCAGAAACAGGGAGCTCAAAACAGTGGATGTCTTGTGGGAGTATAAAAAATATATGGATGCACTTGAAAAGAGGAACCAGGAGGGCAAAGAGGGGGCATGAAAAAACGTTGGTAGACAAAATAAAGGAAAACCCCAAGGTGTTTTGAGAGCATATTAAGGACAAGTGGGTAAACCAGGGAAAGAGTAGGGCCCACTTGGGACCAAAGCAGTAATCTGTATATGGAACCAAAACATGTCGGTGAAGTATTAAATCAATATTTTGCATCTGTGTTCACTATGGAGAAGGACAATGTAGGTAAAGAAAACAGTGAGTGGGACTGATATAACTGAACAGATTAGCATTGGGAGTAAGTGGATAAATCCCCAGGCCCAGGTGAGATGTATCCTAAGATGCTGTGGGAGGCAGGGGAGGAGATTGGAAGGCCTGTGATGCTAATTTTCAAATCCTCTCACCACAGGAGAGGTGCTAGAGGACTGGAGGACAGCTACTGTGGTACCATTATTTAAGAAGGGAAATAGGGAAAAAAAACAAATAATTACAGGCCAGTGAGTCTAACATCAGTGGTAGAGGAATTACTGGAAAACATTCTGAGGAACAGAATTAATCTCCACTTGGAGAGGCAAGGATTAATCAAAGATAAACAGCATGGCTTTGTCAGGGGAGTTCTTACAAATATTATTGAATTTTTTGAGGAGGTGACTATGTGTGTAGATGAGGGAGTGCAGTTGATGTAGTCTATATGGACTTCAGTAATGTTTTTGACAAGGTCCCACATGGGAGACTGATCAAGAAGTTAAGAGCCATGGGATCCAGGGTAATTTGGCAAATTGGATGCAAAATTGGCTTAGTGGCAGGAGGCAGAGGGTGAAGAAGATTCTTTTTGTGTCTGGAAGCCTGTGTCCAGTGGTGTACACGATGTGGAGATGCCGGCATTGGACTGGGGTAAATATAGTAAGAAGTCTCACAACACCAGGTTAAAGTCCAACAGGTTTATTTGGTAGCAAAAGCCACTAGCTTTCGGAGCGCTGCTCCTTCGTCAGGTGAGTGGGAGTTCTATTCACAAACAGGGCATATCATAGAAATCATCATAGAAACCCTACAGTGCAGAAAGAGGCCATTCGGCCCATCGAGTCTGCACCGACCACAATCCCACCCAGGCCCTACCCCCACATATTTACCTGCTAATCCCTCTAACCTACACATCTCAGGACTCTAAGGGGCAATTTCTTTTTTTTTAACCTGGCCAATCAACCTAACCCGCACATCTTTGGACTGTGGGAGGAAACTGGAGCACCCGGAGAAAACCCACACAGACACGAGGAGAATGTGCAAACTCCACACAGACAGTGACCCGAGCCGGGAATCGAACCCAGGACCCTGGAGCTGTGAAGCAGCAGTGCTAACCACTGTGCTACCGTGCCGCCCCATATAAAGACACAAACTCAATTTACAAAATAATGATTGGAATGCGAGTCTTTACAGGTAGTCAAGTCTTAAAGGTACAGACAGTGCGAGTGGAGAGAGCGTTAAGCACAGGTTAGAGAGATGTGTATTGTCTCCAGACAGGACAGTTAGTGAGATTTTGCAAGCCCAGGCAAGTCGTTATGGAGGTTACAGATAGTGTGACATGAACCCAAGATCCTGGTTGAGACCTTCCTCATGTGTGCGGAACTTGGCTATCAGTCTCTGCTCAGCGACTCTGCGCTGTTGTGTGTCAAGAAGGCCGCCTTGGAGAACGCTTACCCGAAGATCAGAGGCCGAATGCCCGTGACAGCTGAAGTATTCCCCAACAGGAAGAGAACACTCTTGCCTGGTGATTGTCAAGGGGTGTTCATTCATCCGTTGTCATAGTGTCTGCATGGTCTCCCCAATGTACCATGCCTCAGGACATCCTTTCCTGCAGCGTATCAGGTAGACAACGTTAGCCGAGTTGCAAAAGTATGTACCGTGTACCTGGTGGATGGTAAACTCACGTGAGATGATGACATGTCCTGTCCAATACCAGTGTCTTGTGCTTAAACAAAGGAGACTACAATGGGATGAGGGAGGAGTTGGCAAAGAAGACTGGGAGCAAAAACTTTATGATGGGACAATTGAGGAAGAGTGGAGGACTTTCAAATCGATTTTTCACAGTGCTCAGCAAAAGTATGTACTAGTGAGAAGGAAGGACTGTAGAAAAAGGGATAATCAGCCACGGACGTCTAAGGATTCCTTTCAGAAATCACAGGAGGCAGGAAGTGTAGCAGAGGACTGGAAAGTAGCAAATGTAACAGTAGCTGTTTAAGGGAGGGAGGCAGCAGGCGGGAAATTATAGGCCATTTAGCCTGACTTCGGTCATTGGCAAGATTTGAGAGTCCATTATTAAAGATGAGATCACAGAGTTCTTGGAGGTGCATGATAAAGTAAGACTGAGTCAGCACGGCTTTGTCAAGGGGAGGTCATGTCTGACAAATCTGTTAGAGTTCTTTCAAGAGGAAACAAGGAGGTTAGATAAAGGAGAACCAGTGAACATGATTTATTTAGGTTTCCAGAAGGCCTTTGACAAGGTGCCGCATAGGAGACTGTTAAATAAGTTAAGTGCCCATGGTGTTAAGGGTAAGATCCTGGCATGCATAGAGGATTGGCTGACTGGCAGAAATGATGTGGAGATGCCGGTGTTGGACTGGGGTAAACACAGCAAGAAGTTTAACAACACCAGGTTAAAGTCGAACAGGTTTATTTGGTAGCAAAAGGTGTGGCTTTTGCTACCAAATAAACCTGTTGGACTTTAACCTGGTGTTGTTAAACTTCTGACTGGCAGAAGGCAGAGAGTGGGGATAAAGGGGTCTTTCTCAGGATGGCAGCTGGTGACTACTGGTGTGCTTCAGGGGTCAGTGCTGGGACCACAACTTTTCACAATATACATGAACGATTTGGAAGAAGGAACTGAAGGCACTGTTGCTAAGTTTGCAGGTGATACAAAGATATGTAGAGGGACAAGTAGTATTGAGGAAGCAGGGAGGCTGCAGAAGGACTTGGACAGGTTAGGAGAGTGGGCAAAGAAGTGGCAGATGAAATACAATGTGGAAAAGTGTGAGGCTATGCACTTTGGAAGGAGGAATGGAGGCATAGACTATTTTCTAAATGGGAAAATGCTTAGGAAATCAGAAACACAAAGGGACTTGGGAGTCATTGTCCAAGAGTGGACATGGAGAGAATGTTTCCACTAGTAGGAAAAACTAGAACCAGAGGACACAACCTCAGGCTAAAGGGGCAATCCTTTAAAAGAGATGAGGAGGAATTTCTTCAGCCAGAGAATGGTGAATCTGTGGAACTCTTTGCCGCAGAAGGCTGTGGAGGCCAGGTCATTGAGTGTCTTTAAGACAGAGATAGATAGGTCCTTGATTAATAAGGGGATCAGGAGTTCTGGGGAAAAGGCAGGAGAATGGGGATAGAGAACATAGAACATAGAAAAACTACAGCACAAACAGGCCCTTCGGCCCACAAGTTGTGCCGAACACATCCCTACCTTCTAGACCTACCTATAACCCTCCATCCTATTACGCTCCATGTACTCATCCAGGAGTCTCTTAAAAGACCCTATTGAGTTTGCCTCCACCACCACTGACGGCAGCCGATTCCACTTGCCCACCACCCTCTGTGTGAAAAACCTACCCCTAACATCTCCCCTGTACCTACCCCCCAGCACCCTAAACCTGTGTCCTCTCGTAGCAGACATTTCCACCCTGGGAAAGAGCCTCTGAGAGTCCACCCGATCTATGCCTCTCAACATCTTATACACCTCTATTAGCTCTCCTCTCATCCTTTGTCGCTCCAAGGAGAAAAGACCGAGCTCCCTCAGCCTATCCTCATAAGGCATGCCACTCAATCCAGGCAACATCCTTGTAAATCTCCTCTGCACCCTTTCAATCTTTTCCACATCCTTCCTACAGTGAGGCGACCAGAATTGAGCACAGGATGAAAAAAAAATCAGCCATGATTGAATGGCAGAGCAGACTCGATGGGCAGGGTGAGCTAAGTTCCTATGTCTTATGGCCTTATGGAAACAAAAGAGGGTGTCAAATTGAAAGAAAAGTGGCAAAGATTAGTAGGAAATGAGAGGATTGGGAAATCTTTAAAGGTCAACAGAAAGCCACGAAAAAGGCAATAAAGAAAACTAAGATAGATTATCTCTCACACACACACACACGCACTCACCTCTCTCACACACACACACGCACTCACCTCTCTCACACACACACGCACTCACCTCTCTCTCACACACACACGTACTCACCTCTCTCTCACACACACACGCACTCACCTCAACTCTCACACACACACACACTCAGTCTCTCTCTCACACACTCACTCACCCTCTCACACACACTCACTCTCTCTCTCAGACACACTCACTATCTCTCTCAGACACATTCACCCTCTCTCTCACACACACTCACTCTCTCACACACACTCACTGTCTCTCTCACACACACACTCACTCTCACCTCTGTCTCTCACACTCACTCACCTCTCTGTCACACACACTCACTCTCTCTCTCACACACACACACGCACATCTCTCTCACACACACGCTCACCTCTCTCACAGACACACACTCACCTCTCTCTCACACACACACACACACCTCACACAGACGCACACCTCTCTCTCGCACACACACCTCTCTCACACACACACACGCACACCTCTGTCTCTCACACACACACACACGCACACCACTCTCACACATAAACACACACCTCTCACACACACGCTCACCTCTCTCTCACACACACGCACACCTCTCTCTCACACAGACACACTCACCTCTCTCACACACACACCTCTCAGACACGCACACCTCTCTCTCACACACACACACACACGCACACCTCTCTCACACACACGCACACCTCTCTCACACACACGCTCACCTCTCTCACACATACAGCTGCACTCACCTCTCTCACACACACACACATGCACTCACCTCTCTCACACACACACACGCACTCACCTCTCTCACACACACACACACGCACTCACCTCTCCCACACACACACGCACTCACATCTCTCACACACACGCACTCACATCTCTCACACACACGCACTCACATCTCTCACACACACACGCACTCACCTCTCTCACACACACACGCACTGACCTCTCTCTCTCACACACACGTACACACCTCGCTCTCACACACACACGCACTCACCTCTCTCTCACACACACGCACACACTCACCTCTCTCTCACACACACACACACACTCACCTCTCTCACACACACACACACACTCACCTCTCACACACATGCACACCTCTCTCACACACACACACGCACTCACCTCTCCCACACACACACACGCACTCACATCTCACACACACACACACACTCATCTCTCTCACACACACACACAGTCACCTCTCTCACACACACACATGCACTCACCTCTCTCACACACACACCCGTACTCACCTCTCACACACCTCTCTCTCACACACACACACACACACAGTCACGTCTCTCACACTCACACACGCACTCACCTCTCTCTCACACACACACACACACACACTCGCCTCTCTCACACACACACACTCACCTCTCTCACACACACACACGCACTCACCTCTCTCACACACACACCCGCACTCACCTCTCTCACACACACACTCTCACTCTCTGTCTCACACACACTCACTCTCTCTCTCACACACACTCACTCTCTCTCACACACACTCACTCTCTCTCTCACACACACTCACTCTCTCTCCCACACACTCACTCTCTCTCTCACACACACTCACTCTCTCTCACACACACTCACTCTCTCTCTCACACACACTCACTCTCTGTCCCACACACTCACTCTCTCTCTCACACACGCACTCTCTCTCACACACACTCACTCTCTCTCCCACACAGACACTCACTCTCTCTCTCACACACACAAACACTTACTCTCTCTCCCACACACACACACACTCACCTCTCTCACACACACACACGCACTCACTCTCTCTCACACGCACTAACTCTCTCTCTCACACGCACTCAACTCTCTCTCACACACACCCACCTCTCTCTCACACATACACATGCACACCTCTCTCTCACACACATGCTCATCTGTCACACATACACACGCACTCACCGGTTTCACACACACACACGCACAGCTATCTCTCACACACACACGCACACCTCTCTCTCTCACACACACACACTCACCTCTCACACACACACGCACTCAACTCTCTCACACACACACACGCACTCACCTCTCTCACAACACACACGCTCTCACCTCTCTCACACACACACACACACACGCACTCACCTCTCTCACACACACACACACACTCACCTCTCTCACACACACACTCACCTCTCACACACACCTCTCTCTAACACACACACGCACTCAGCTCTCTCACACACTCAGATGCACGCACCTCTCTCACACATACACTCTCACTCTCTCTCTCACACACACTCACTCTCTCTCTCACGCACACTCACTCTCTCTCCCACGCAGACACTCACTCTCTCTCCCACACACACAAGCACTCACCTCTCTCACACACGCGCTCACCTCTCACACACACACACACACACAGTCACCTCTCTCACACACACACACACACAGTCACCTCTCACACACACACATGCACTCACCTCTCACACACACACATGCACACACCTCTCTCACACACACACACGCACTCACCTCTCTCACACACAGACACTCACTACTCTCACACACTTACATGCATTCACCTCTCTCACACACACACACTCACGTCTCTCTCACACACACTCACTCTCTCTCTCAACTCTCTCTCACACACACTCACTCTCTCTCTCAACTCTCTCTCACACACACTCACTCTCTCTCTCACACACACTCACTCTCTCTCTCTCTCACATGCACTCACTCTCTGTCCCACACACTCAATATCTCTCTCACACACATACACTTTATCTCTCTCACACACACACTCAGTCTCCCGCACACACACACGCACCCTCCTCTCTCACACACACACGCACTCACCTCTCTCTCACACACACACACGCACTCACTACTCTCACACACTCACATGCACTCACCTCTCTCACACACACAAACTCACCTCTCTCTCACACACACCCACTATCTCTCTCACACACACTCACTCTCTCTCTCACACACACTCACTCTCTCTCTCGCACACACTCACTCTCTCTCACACACACACTCAAACCCTCTCTCACACACACTCACTCTCTCGCTCTCACACACACACACTCGCACACACACATGCACTCACCTCTCTCACACAGACACACACACGCACTCACCTCTCTCACACACACACACACACACGCACTCACCTCTCTGACACACACACACACGCACTCACCTCTCTCTCTCACACACACACACCCGCATTCACCTCTCTCACACACGCACTCACCTCTCTCACACACACACACGCACTCACCTCTCTCTCTCACACACACAGTCACCTCTCTCACACACACACACACACTCACCTCTCACACACACACACACGCACTCAGCTGTCTCACACACACATGCACTCACCTCTCACAGACACACACGCACTCACCTCTCTCACACACACACACACGCACTCACTAGTCTCACACACTCACATGCACTCACCTCTCTCACACACACACACTCACCTCTCTCTCACACACACTCACTCTCTCGCTCTCACACACACACACTCTCGCACACACACATGCACTCACCTCTCTCACACAGACACACACGCACTCACCTCTCACACACACACACATGCACTCACCTCTCTCACACAGACACACATGCACTCACCTCTCTCACACAGACACACACACGCACTCACCTCTCTCACACACACACCCGCATTCACCTCTCTCACACACACACACACGCACTCGCCTCTCTCTCACACACACACACAGTCACCTCTCTCACACACACACACGCACTCACCTCTCACACACACACACACGCACTCAGCTGTCTCTCACACACGCACTCACCTCTCACACAGACACACATGCACTCACCTCTCTCACACACACACGCACTCACTAGTCTCACACACTCACACGCACTCACCTCTCACACACACACACACTCACTACTCTCTCACACACACTCTCTCTCACACACACTCTCTCTCACACACACTCACTCTCTCTCACACACACTCACTCTCTCTCTCACACGCACTCACTCTCTGTCCCACAAACTCAATCTCTCTCTCACACACACTCACTCTCTCTCTCTCACACACATACACTTTCTCTCTCACACACACACACACTCACTCTCTCACACACACACGCACTCTCCTCTCTCCACACACACACGCACTCATCTCTCTCTCTCACACACACACCTCTCACACAGACGCACACCTCTCTCTCGCACAAACACACACACGCACTCACCTCTCTCACACACACACATGCACCTCTCACACACACGCACCTCTCACATACACGCACACCTCTCTCTCTCACAAACACAACTCTCTCTCACACACACACGCACACCTCTCTCTCACACACACGCACTCACCTCTCTCTCGCACACAAACACACGCCTCTCACATACGCACACCTCTCTCTCACACTCACACACGCTCACCTCTCTCACACATACACAGGCACTCACCTCTCTCACACACACACACACGCACTCACCTCTCTCACACACACACACACGCACACCTCTCTCATACAAAAACATGCACACCTCTCTCTCACACACACGCTGACCTCTCTCACACAGACACACACGCACCCACCTCTCCCACACACACACATGCACTCACCTCTCTCTCACACACACACACACGCACTCACCTCTCTCACACACACACAGGCTCTCGCCTCTCTCACACACACTCACCTCTCTCACACACGCACTCACCTGTCTCACACACACACACGCACTCCCCTCTCTCTCACACACACACACACACCTCTCACACACACGCACACCTCTCTCACACACACACACACACGCACTCACCTCTCTCACACACACATGCACTCACCTCTCTCTCACACACACACACACGCACTCACCTCTCTCACACACACACACGCACTCACCTCTCACACACTCACACACACTCACCTCTCCCACACACACACAAGAACTCACCTCTCTCTATCACACACACACACACGCACTCACCTCTCTCACACACACACACACACGCACTCACCTCTCTCACACACACATGCACTCACCTCTCTCTCACACACACACACGCACTCACCTCTCTCACACACACACGCACTCACCTCTCACACACTCACACGCACTCACCTCTCACACACACACACGCACTCACCTCTCACACACACACACGCACTCACCTCTCTCACACACACACACACACACACACTCACCTCTCACACACACACACGCACTCACCTCTCACACACACACACGCACTCACCTCTCTCACACACACACACACACGCACTCACCTCTCACACACACACACGCACTCACCTCTCTCACACACGCACTCACCTCTCTCACACACACACACGCACTCACCTCTCTCTCACAGACACACACTCACTACTCTCTCACACACACTCACTCTCTCTCTCACACACACTCACTGTCTCTCTCACACACACTCACTCTCTCTCTCACACGCACTCACTCTGTCTCTCACACACACTCTCTCTCTCTCTCACATGCACTCACTCTCTGTCCCACACACTCAATCTCTCTCTCACACACACTCACTCTCTCTCTCTCACACACACACACACTCACTCTCTTACACACACACATGCACTCTCCTCTCTCACACACACACACGCACTCACGACTCTCACACACTCACATGCACTCACCTCTCTCACACACACACTCACTCTCTCTCGCACACACACTCAATCTCTCTCACACACACTCACTCTCTCTCTCACACACACCCACTCTCTCTCTCACACACACTCAGTCTCTCTCTCACACACACACTCACTCTCAATTCTCTCTCTCACACTCACTCTCTCTTTCACACACACTCACTCTCTCTCTCGCAAACACATTCAGTCTCTCTCGCTTTCACACACTCACTTTCTCTCTCATACGCACACCTCTCTCTCACACACACAACTCTCTCTCACACACACACACACGCACACCTCTCTCTCATACACACGCATACCTCTCTCTCACACACACGCACTCACCTCTCTCTCGCACACAAACACACGCCTCTCACACACACACACCTCTCTCTCACACTCACACACGCTCACCTCTCTCACACATACACACGCACTCACTTCTCTCACACACACACACACACTTCTCTCTCTCGCACACACACACGCACACCTCTCTCATACAAAAACATGCACACCTCTCTCTCACACACACGCTGACCTCTCTCACACAGACACACACGCACCCACCTCTCCCACACACACACTCACCTCTCTCTCACACACGCACTCACCTCTCTCTCTCACACACACTCACCTCTATCACACACGCACTCACCTGTCTCACACACACACACGCACTCCCCTCTCTCTCACACACACATGCACTCACCTCTCTCTCACACACACACACACACCTCTCACACACACGCACACCTCTCTCACACACACACACATGCACTCACCTCTCTCTCACACACACACACACGCACTCACCTCTCTCACACACACGCACTCACCTCTCTCACACACACACGCGCTCACCTCTCTCACAGACACACACTCACCTCTCTCTCACACACACTCACACACCTCACACAGACGCACACCTCTCTCTCGCACACACACACACACACACACACACCTCTCTCACACACACACACGCACACCACTCTCACACATACACACACACCTCTCACACACACGCACACCTCTCTCTCTCACACACACGCACACCTCTCTCTCACACAGACGCACTCACCTCTCTCTCTCACACACACACGTCTCAGACACGCACACCTCTCTCTCACACACACACACACGCACACCTCTCTCACACACACGCTCACCTCTCTCACACATACAGCTGCACTCTCTCTCTCACAGACACCCACTCCCTCTCTCACACACACTCACTCTCTCCCTCACACACACTCACTCTGTCTCTCACACATACTCACTCTCTCCCTCACACACACTCACTCTCTCTCACACACACTCACTCTCTCTCTCACTCCCGCTCACTCTCTCTCACACACACCCACTCCCTCTCTCACACACACTCACTCTCTCCCTCACACACACTCACTATCTCTCACACACACTCACTCTCTCTCACACACACTCACTCTCTCGCTCTCACACACACACACTCTCGCACACACACATGCACTCACCTCTCTCACACAGACACACACACGCACTCACCTCTCTCACACACACACCCGCATTCACCTCTCTCACACACACACACGCACTCGCCTCTCTCTCACACACACACACAGTCACCTCTCTCACACACACACACGCACTCACCTCTCACACACACACACACGCACTCAGCTGTCTCTCACACACGCACTCACCTCTCACACAGACACACATGCACTCACCTCTCTCACACACACACGCACTCACTAGTCTCACACACTCACACGCACTCACCTCTCACACACACACACACTCACTACTCTCTCACACACACTCTCTCTCACACACACTCACTCTCTCTCACACACACTCACTCTCTCTCTCACACGCACTCACTCTCTGTCCCACAAACTCAATCTCTCTCTCACACACACTCACTCTCTCTCTCTCACACACATACACTTTCTCTCTCACACACACACACACTCACTCTCTCACACACACACGCACTCTCCTCTCTCCACACACACACGCACTCATCTCTCTCTCTCACACACACACCTCTCACACAGACGCACACCTCTCTCTCGCACAAACACACACACGCACTCACCTCTCTCACACACACACATGCACCTCTCACACACACGCACCTCTCACATACACGCACACCTCTCTCTCTCACAAACACAACTCTCTCTCACACACACACGCACACCTCTCTCTCACACACACGCACTCACCTCTCTCTCGCACACAAACACACGCCTCTCACATACGCACGCCTCTCTCTCACACTCACACACGCTCACCTCTCTCACACATACACAGGCACTCACCTCTCTCACACACACACACACGCACTCACCTCTCTCACACACACACACACGCACACCTCTCTCATACAAAAACATGCACACCTCTCTCTCACACACACGCTGACCTCTCTCACACAGACACACACGCACCCACCTCTCCCACACACACACATGCACTCACCTCTCTCTCACACACACACACACGCACTCACCTCTCTCACACACACACAGGCTCTCGCCTCTCTCACACACACTCACCTCTCTCACACACGCACTCACCTGTCTCACACACACACACGCACTCCCCTCTCTCTCACACACACACACACACCTCTCACACACACGCACACCTCTCTCACACACACACACACACGCACTCACCTCTCTCACACACACATGCACTCACCTCTCTCTCACACACACACACACGCACTCACCTCTCTCACACACACACACGCACTCACCTCTCACACACTCACACACACTCGCCTCTCCCACACACACACAAGAACTCACCTCTCTCTATCACACACACACACGCACTCACCTCTCTCACACACACACACACACGCACTCACCTCTCTCACACACACATGCACTCACCTCTCTCTCACACACACACACACGCACTCACCTCTCTCACACACACACGCACTCACCTCTCACACACTCACACGCACTCACCTCTCACACACACACACGCACTCACTTCTCACACACACACACGCACTCACCTCTCACACACACACACACACACACACTCACCTCTCACACACACACACGCACTCACCTCTCACACACACACACGCACTCACCTCTCACACACACACACACACACATGCACTCACCTCTCACACACACACACGCACTCACCTCTCTCACACACACACTCACACGCACTCACCTCTCACACACACACACGCACTCACCTCTCTCACACACACACACGCACTCACCTCTCTCTCACACACACACACTCACTACTCTCTCACACACACTCACTCTCTCTCTCACACACACTCACTGTCTCTCTCACACACACTCACTCTCTCTCTCACACGCACTCACTCTGTCTCTCACACACACTCTCTCTCTCTCTCACATGCACTCACTCTCTGTCCCACACACTCAATCTCTCTCTCACACACACTCACTCTCTCTCTCTCACACACACACACACTCACTCTCTTACACACACACATGCACTCTCCTCTCTCACACACACACACGCACTCACTACTCTCACACACTCACATGCACTCACCTCTCTCACACACACACTCAATCTCTCTCACACACACTCACTCTCTCTCTCACACACACCCACTCTCTCTCTCACACACACTCAGTCTCTCTCTCTCACACACACACTCACTCTCAATTCTCTCTCTCACACTCACTCTCTCTTTCACACACACTCACTCTCTCTCTCTCGCAAACACATTCAGTCTCTCTCACTTTCACACACTCACTTTCTCTCTCATACGCACACCTCTCTCTCACACACACAACTCTCTCTCACACACACACACACGCACACCTCTCTCTCATACACACGCATACCTCTCTCTCACACACACGCACTCACCTCTCTCTCGCACACAAACACACGCCTCTCACACACACACACCTCTCTCTCACACTCACACACGCTCACCTCTCTCACACATACACACGCACTCACTTCTCTCACACACACACACACACACACTTCTCTCTCTCGCACACACACATGCACACCTCTCTCATACAAAAACATGCACACCTCTCTCTCACACACACGCTGACCTCTCTCACACAGACACACACGCACCCACCTCTCCCACACACACACTCACCTCTCTCTCACACACGCACTCACCTCTCTCTCTCACACACACTCACCTCTCTCACACACGCACTCACCTGTCTCACACACACACACGCACTCCCCTCTCTCTCACACACACACATGCACTCACCTCTCTCTCACACACACACACACACACCTCTCACACACACGCACACCTCTCTCACACACACACACATGCACTCACCTCTCTCTCACACACACACACACGCACTCACCTCTCTCACACACACGCACTCACCTCTCTCACACACACACGCGCTCACCTCTCTCACAGACACACACTCACCTCTCTCTCACACACACTCACACACCTCACACAGACGCACACCTCTCTCTCGCACACACACACACACACACCTCTCTCACACACACACACACGCACACCACTCTCACACATACACACACACCTCTCACACACACGCACACCTCTCTCTCTCACACACACGCACACCTCTCTCTCACACAGACGCACTCACCTCTCTCTCACACACACACGTCTCAGACACGCACACCTCTCTCTCACACACACACACACGCACACCTCTCTCACACACACGCTCACCTCTCTCACACATACAGCTGCACTCTCTCTCTCACAGACACCCACTCCCTCTCTCACACACACTCACTCTCTCCCTCACACACACTCACTCTGTCTCTCACACACACTCACTCTCTCCCTCACACACACTCACTCTCTCTCACACACACTCACTCTCTCTCTCACTCCCGCTCACTCTCTCTCTCACACACACCCACTCCCTCTCTCACACACACTCACTCTCTCCCTCACACACACTCACTCTCTCTCACACACACTCACTCTCTCTCTCACACACACCCACTCCCTCTCTCACACACACTCACTCTCTCCCTCACACACACTCACTCTCTCTCACACACACTCACTCTCTCTCTCACACACACTCACTCTCCATCTCACACAGACAAACACTAACTCTCTCTCCCACATACATATACACTTACTCTCTCTCACACACACATGCACTCACCTCTCTCACGCACACACCTCTCTCACACACACACAAGCACTCACCTCTCTCACACACACACACACGCACTCACCTCTCTCACACACACACCCGCACTCACCTCTCTCACAGACGCACACACTCACCTCTCTCACAGACGCACACGCACTCACCTCTCTCACACACACACACACACACACGCACTCACCTCTCTCACACACACACACACACACGCACTCACCACTCTCACATACTCAGCTCCCTCACACACACACACGCACTCACCTCTCTCACACACACACATGCACTCACCTCTCACACACACACACGCACTCACCTCTCACACACACACACGCACTCACCTCTCTCACACACACACACGCACGCACCTCTCTCACACACTCACACGCACTCACCTCTCTCACACACACACACACGCACACACCTCTCTCTCACACACACACACACACACCTCTCTGTCTCACACACACACTCACTCACCTCTCTCACACACGCACTCACCTCTCACACACACACACGCACTCAGCTCTCTCACACACACACGCACTCACCTCTCGCACACACACACGCACTCACCTCTCTCACGCACACACCTCTCTCACACACTCACACGCACTCACCTCTCTCACACACACACACTCACTCTCTCTCTCACACACACTCACTCTCACCTCTCTCTCTCACACTCACTCACCTCTCTGTCACACACACTCACCTCTCTCTCACACACACTCACTCTCTCTCACGCACACTCACCCTCTCTCACACACACACACGCACTCACCTCTCTGACACACACACACACACACGCACTCACCTCTCTCACACACACACACGCGCACTCACCTCTCTCTCTCACACACACACACACACCCCCATTCACCTCTCTCACACACACACACGCACTCACCTCTCTCACACACACACACGCACTCACCTCTCTCTCACACACACACACACAGTCACCTCTCTCACACACACACACACACACACACGCACTCACCTCTCACACACACACACACACTCAGCTGTCTCTCACACACACACACCTCTCACACACACGCACACCTCTCTCACACACACACATGCACTCACCTCCCTCTCACACACACACACACGCACTCACCTCTCTCACACACACGCACTCACCTCTCTCACACACACACGCGCTCACCTCTCTCACAGACACACACTCACCTCTCTCTCACACACACTCACACACCTCACACAGACGCACACCTCTCTCTCGCACACACACACACACACACCTCTCTCACACACACACACACGCACACCACTCTCACACATACACACACACCTCTCACACACACGCACACCTCTCTCTCTCACACACACGCACACCTCTCTCTCACACAGACGCACTCACCTCTCTCTCTCACACACACACGTCTCAGACACGCACACCTCTCTCTCACACACACACACACGCACACCTCTCTCACACACACGCTCACCTCTCTCACACATACAGCTGCACTCTCTCTCTCACAGACACCCACTCCCTCTCTCACACACACTCACTCTCTCCCTCACACACACTCACTCTGTCTCTCACACACACTCACTCTCTCCCTCACACACACTCACTCTCTCTCACACACACTCACTCTCTCTCTCACTCCCGCTCACTCTCTCTCTCACACACACCCACTCCCTCTCTCACACACACTCACTCTCTCCCTCACACACACTCACTCTCTCTCACACACACTCTCTCTCTCACACACACTCACTCTCCATCTCACACAGACAAACACTAACTCTCTCTCCCACATACATGTACACTTACTCTCTCTCACACACACATGCACTCACCTCTCTCACGCACACACCTCTCTCACACACACACAAGCACTCACCTCTCTCACACACACACACACGCACTCACCTCTCTCACACACACACCCGCACTCACCTCTCTCACAGACGCACACACACTCACCTCTCTCACAGACGCACACACACTCACCTCTCTCACACACACACACACACGCACTCACCTCTCTCACACACACACACACACACGCACTCACCACTCTCACATACTCAGCTCCCTCACACACACACACACGCACTCACCTCTCTCACACACACACATGCACTCACCTCTCACACACACACACGCACTCACCTCTCACACACACACACGCACTCACCTCTCTCACACACACACACGCACGCACCTCTCTCACACACTCACACGCACTCACCTCTCTCACACACACACACACGCACACACCTCTCTCTCACACACACACACACACACACACCTCTCTGTCTCACACACACACTCACTCACCTCTCTCACACACGCACTCACCTCTCACACACACACACGCACTCAGCTCTCTCACACACACACGCACTCACCTCTCACACACACACACGCACTCAGCTCTCTCACACACACACGCACTCACCTCTCGCACACACACACGCACTCACCTCTCTCACACACACACACGCACGCACCTCTCTCACACACTCACACGCACTCACCTCTCTCACACACACACACTCACCTCTCTCTCACACACACTCACTCTCTCTCTCACACACACTCACTCTCTCTCACACACACTCACCCTCTCTCTCTCACACACACTCACTCTCTCTCACACACACTCACTCTCTCTCACACACACACTCACTCTCTCTCACACACACACTCACTCTCACCTCTCTCTCACACTCACTCACCTCTCTGTCACACACACTCACCTCTCTCTCACACACACTCGCTCTCTCTCTTATACACACTCACTCTCTCTCACGCACACTCACCCTCTCTCTCTCACACACACTCACTCTCTCTCTCACTCACACGCACTCACCTCTCACACACACGCATGCACTCACCTCTCACACACACACATGCACTCACCTCTCTCACACACACACACTCACTACTCTCACACACTTATATGCATTCACATCTCTCTCTCACACACACTCACTCTCTCTCTCTCACACGCACTCACTCTCTGTCCCACACACTCAATCTCTCTCTCACACACATACACTTTATCTCTCTCACACACACACACTCAGTCTCTCACACACACACACGCACCCTCCTCTCTCTCACACACACACACGCACCCTCCTCTCTCACACACACACACGCACTCACCTCTCTCTCACACACACACACGCACTCACTACTCTCACACACTCACATGCACTCACCTCTCTCACACACACAAACTCACCTCTCTCTCACGCACACTCACTCTCTCTCGCACACACACTCACTCTGTCTCACACACACTCACTCTCTCTCTCACACACACCCACTCTCTCTCTCACACACACCCACTCTCTCTCTCACGCACACCTACTCTCTCTCACACACACTCACTCTCTCTCTCACACACACCCACTCTCTCTCTCACACACACCCACTCTCTCTCTCACGCACACCTACTCTCTCTCACACACACTCAGTCTCTCTCTCTCACACACACTCACTCTCTCTCTCACACACACTCACTCTCTCTCACACACAGTCAAACCCTCTCTCACACACACTCACTTTCTCGCTCTCACACACTCACACTCTCGCACACACACATGCACTCACCTCTCTCACACAGACACACACACGCACTCACCTCTCTCACACACACACACACGCACTCACCTCTCTCACACACACACACACACACACGCACTCACCTCTCACACACACACACACGCACTCACCTCTCTGACACACACACACACGCACTCACCTCTCACAAACACACACACACACGCGCACTCACCTCTCACACACACACGCACTCACCTCTCTGACACACACACACACGCACTCACCTCTCACAAACACACACACACACGCACTCACCTCTCACAAACACACACACACACGCGCACTCACCTCTCGCACACACACATGCACTCACCTCTCACACACACACACACACACGCACTCACCTCTCTGACACACACACACACGCACTCACCTCTCTCACACACAAACACACACGCACTTACCTCTCTGACACACACACACACGCACTCACCTCTCTCACACACACACACGCACTCACCTCTCTCACACACACGCGCACTCACCTCTCTCTCTCACACACACACACACACCCCCATTCACCTCTCTCACACACACACACGCACTCACCTCTCTCTCACACACACACACGCACTCACCTCTCTCTCACACACACACACACAGTCACCTCTCTCACACACACACACACACACTCACCTCTCACACACACACGCACTCACCTCTCACACACACGCACTCAGCTGTCTCTCACACACACGCACTCACCTCTCTCACACACACACACGCACTCACCTCTCTCACACACACACGCACTCACTAGTCTCACACACTCACATGCACTCACCTCTCTCACACACACACATTCACCTCTCTCTCACACACACTCACTCTCTCGCTCTCACACACACACTCTCGCACACACACATGCACTCACCTCTCTCACACAGACACACACACGCACTCACCTCTCTCACACACACACACACACGCACTCACCTCTCTCACACACACACACACGCACTCACCTCTCCGACACACACACACACGCACTCACCTCTCACAAACACACACACACACGCGCACTCACCTCTCTCACACACACACGCACTCACCTCTCTGACACACACACACGCGCACTCACCTCTCTCACACACACACACACACACGCACTTACCTCTCTGACACACACACGCACTCACCTCTCTCACACACACACACGCACTCACCTCTCTCACACACACGCGCACTCGCCTCTCTCTCACACACACACACAGTCACCTCTCTCACACACACACACGCACTCACCTCTCACACACACACACACGCACTCACCTCTCTCACACACACACACGCACTCACTAGTCTCACACTCACACGCACTCACCTCTCACACACACACACACTCACTACTCTCTCACACACACTCTCTCTCTCTCTCACACACACTCACTCTCTCTCACACGCACTCACTCTCTCTCACACGCACTCACTCTCTCTCACACACACACACGCACTCACTCTCACACACGCACTCACCTCTCTCACACACACACACACGCACACACCTCTCTCTCACACACACACACACACACACACCTCTCTGTCTCACACACACACTCACTCACCTCTCTCACACACGCACTCACCTCTCACACACACACACGCACTCAGCTCTCTCACACACACACGCACTCACCTCTCACACACACACACGCACTCAGCTCTCTCACACACACACGCACTCACCTCTCGCACACACACACGCACTCACCTCTCTCACACACACACACGCACGCACCTCTCTCACACACTCACACGCACTCACCTCTCTCACACACACACACTCACCTCTCTCTCACACACACTCACTCTCTCTCTCACACACACTCACTCTCTCTCACACACACTCACCCTCTCTCTCTCACACACACTCACTCTCTCTCACACACACTCACTCTCTCTCACACACACACTCACTCTCTCTCACACACACACTCACCTCTCTCTCACACTCACTCACCTCTCTGTCACACACACTCACCTCTCTCTCACACACACTCGCTCTCTCTCTTATACACACTCACTCTCTCTCACGCACACTCACCCTCTCTCTCTCACACACACTCACTCTCTCTCTCACACACACGCACTCACCTCTCACACACACGCATGCACTCACCTCTCACACACACACATGCACTCACCTCTCTCACACACACACACTCACTACTCTCACACACTTACATGCATTCACATCTCTCTCTCACACACACTCACTCTCTCTCTCTCACACGCACTCACTCTCTGTCCCACACACTCAATCTCTCTCTCACACACATACACTTTATCTCTCTCACACACACACACTCAGTCTCTCACACACACACACGCACCCTCCTCTCTCTCACACACACACACGCACCCTCCTCTCTCACACACACACACGCACTCACCTCTCTCTCACACACACACACGCACTCACTACTCTCACACACTCACATGCACTCACCTCTCTCACACACACAAACTCACCTCTCTCTCACGCACACTCACTCTCTCTCGCACACACACTCACTCTGTCTCACACACACTCACTCACTCTCTCACACACACCCACTCTCTCTCTCACACACACCCACTCTCTCTCTCACGCACACCTACTCTCTCTCACACACACTCACTCTCTCTCTCACACACACCCACTCTCTCTCTCACACACACCCACTCTCTCTCTCACGCACACCTACTCTCTCTCACACACACTCAGTCTCTCTCTCTCACACACACTCACTCTCTCTCTCACACACACTCACTCTCTCTCACACACACTCAAACCCTCTCTCACACACACTCACTTTCTCGCTCTCACACACTCACACTCTCGCACACACACATGCACTCACCTCTCTCACACAGACACACACACGCACTCACCTCTCTCACACACACACACACGCACTCACCTCTCTCACACACACACACACACACGCACTCACCTCTCACACACACACACACGCACTCACCTCTCTGACACACACACACACGCACTCACCTCTCACAAACACACACACACACGCGCACTCACCTCTCACACACACACGCACTCACCTCTCTGACACACACACACACGCACTCACCTCTCACAAACACACACACACACGCACTCACCTCTCACAAACACACACACACACGCGCACTCACCTCTCGCACACACACATGCACTCACCTCTCACACACACACACACACACACACTCACCTCTCTGACACACACACACACGCACTCACCTCTCTCACACACAAACACACACGCACTTACCTCTCTGACACACACACACACACGCACTCACCTCTCTCACACACACACACGCACTCACCTCTCTCACACACACGCGCACTCACCTCTCTCTCTCACACACACACACACACCCCCATTCACCTCTCTCACACACACACACGCACTCACCTCTCTCTCACACACACACACGCACTCACCTCTCTCTCACACACACACACACAGTCACCTCTCTCACACACACACACACGCACTCACCTCTCACACACACACGCACTCACCTCTCACACACACGCACTCAGCTGTCTCTCACACACACGCACTCACCTCTCTCACACACACACACGCACTCACCTCTCTCACACACACACGCACTCACTAGTCTCACACACTCACATGCACTCACCTCTCTCACACACACACATTCACCTCTCTCTCACACACACTCACTCTCTCGCTCTCACACACACACTCTCGCACACACACATGCACTCACCTCTCTCACACAGACACACACACGCACTCACCTCTCTCACACACACACACACACGCACTCACCTCTCTCACACACACACACACGCACTCACCTCTCCGACACACACACACACGCACTCACCTCTCACAAACACACACACACACGCGCACTCACCTCTCTCACACACACACGCACTCACCTCTCTGACACACACACACGCGCACTCACCTCTCTCACACACACACACACACACGCACTTACCTCTCTGACACACACACGCACTCACCTCTCTCACACACACACACGCACTCACCTCTCTCACACACACGCGCACTCGCCTCTCTCTCACACACACACACAGTCACCTCTCTCACACACACACACGCACTCACCTCTCACACACACACACACGCACTCACCTCTCTCACACACACACACGCACTCACTAGTCTCACACTCACACGCACTCACCTCTCACACACACACACACTCACTACTCTCTCACACACACTCTCTCTCTCTCTCACACACACTCACTCTCTCTCACACGCACTCACTCTCTCTCACACGCACTCACTCTCTCTCACACACACACACGCACTCACTCTCACACACGCACTCATTCTCTCTCACGCACACTCACTCTCTCTCTCACACACACGCTCACTCTCTCTCTCAAACACACTCACTCTCTCACACACACTCACTCTCTCTCCCACACACACTCACTCTCTCACACACACTCACTCTCTCTCCCACAC
This sequence comes from Mustelus asterias, assembly GCF_964213995.1. Lineage (NCBI taxonomy): Eukaryota > Metazoa > Chordata > Chondrichthyes > Carcharhiniformes > Triakidae > Mustelus > Mustelus asterias. The sequence continues at coordinate 124,020,368 of NC_135805.1, forward strand.
ACACACACACTCACTCTCTCTCACACACGCAAACACTTACTCTCTCTCCCACACACAAACACACTCACTCTAACACACACGCGCACTCACCTCTCTCACACACACACCAGCACTAACCTCTCTCACACAGACACACGCACTCGCCTCTCTCACACACACACGCGCACTCACCTCTCTCACACACTCACACGCACTCAATTTCTCTCTCACACACTCTCACACTCTTCTCACACACTCACTCTCTCTCTCACACACACCCACTCTCTCTCTCACACACACACTCACTCTCTCCCTCACACACACTCACCTCTCTCACACTCACTCACCTCCCTCACACACACACAGACGCACTTCTCTCACACACACACACACGCACACACTTCTCTCACACACACACACACCTCTCTGTCTCACACACACACTCACTCACCTCTCTCACACACACACACGCACTCACCTCTCACAAACACACACGCACTCAGCTCTCTCACACACACACGCACTCACCTCTCTCACACACACACACGCACTCACTAGTCTCACACACTCACATGCACTCACCTCTCTCACACACACACACTCACCCTCTCTCTCACACACACTCACTCTCTCTCACACAGACTCACTCTCTCACACACACTCACTCTCTCTCTCACACACACAACTCTCTCTCACACACACACCTCTCTCTCAGACACACGCACTCACCTCTCTCTCGCACACAAACACACGCCTCTCACACACACACACCTCTCTCTCGTACTCACACACGCTCACCTCTCACACGCACTCACATCTCTCCCACATACACACGCACTCACCTCTCACACACACACACACACACCTCTCTCTCTCGCACACACACACGCACACCTCTCTCATACAGAAACATGCACACCTCTCTCTGACACACACACACAGGCACACCTCTCTCTCACACACACGCTGACCTCTCTCACACAGACACACACGCACCCACCTCTCCCACACACACACACGCACTCACCTCTCTCTCACACACACACACGCACTCACCTCTCCCACACACACACAGGCTCTCACCTCTCTCACACACACTCACCTCTCTCACACACGCACTCACCTGTCTCACACACACACACGCACTCCCCTCTCTCTCACACACACACATGCACTCACCTCTCTCTCACACACACACACACCTCTCACACACACGCACTCACCTCTCTCTCACACACACACGCACTCACCTCTCTCTCACACACACACGCACTCACCTCTCTCACACACACACACGCACTCACCTGTCACACACACACACGCACTCACCTCTCACACACACACACACTCACCTCTCTCACACACACACACGCACTCACCTGTCACACACACACACGCACTCACCTCTCTCACACACACACGCACTCACCTCTCTCACACACACACACACACTCACCTCTCTCTCACACACACACGCACTCACCTCTCTCACACACACACGCACTCACCTGTCACACACACACACGCACTCACCTCTCTCACACACACACACACACACTCACCTCTCTCACACACACACACGCACTCACCTGTCACACACACACACGCACTCACCTCTCTCACACACACACGCACTCACCTCTCTCACACACACACGCACTCACCTCTCTCACACACACACACACACTCACCTCTCTCTCACACACACACGCACTCACCTCTCTCACACACACACACACACTCACCTCTCTCTCACACACACGCGCACTCACCTCTCTCACACACACGCACTCACCTGTCACACACACACACGCACTCACCTCTCTCACACACACACACACACACTCACCTCTCTCACACACACACACACGCACTCACCTGTCACACACACACACACGCACTCACCTCTCTCACACACACACAGGCTCTCACCTCTCTCACACACACTCACCTCTCTCACACACGCACTCACCTGTCTCACACACACACACGCACTCCCCTCTCTCTCACACACACACGCACTCACCTCTCTCACACACACACACGCGCTCACCTCTCTCACACACACACACACACACCTCTCTCTCTCACACACACACTCACCTCTCTCTCTCACACACACACACACAGTCACCTCTCTCACACACACACACACGCACTCACCTCTCACACACACACACGCACTCAGCTCTCTCACACACACATGCACTCACCTCTCACACACACACACTCACTCTCTCTCGCACACACACTCACTCTGTCTCACACACACTCACTCTCTCTCTCACACACACCCACTCTCTCTCTCACACACACCCACTCTCTCTCTCACGCACACCTACTCTCTCTCACACACACTCACTCTCTCTCTCACACACACCCACTCTCTCTCTCACACACACCCACTCTCTCTCTCACGCACACCTACTCTCTCTCACACACACTCAGTCTCTCTCTCTCACACACACTCACTCTCTCTCTCACACACACTCACTCTCTCTCACACACACTCAAACCCTCTCTCACACACACTCACTTTCTCGCTCTCACACACACACACTCTCGCACACACACATGCACTCACCTCTCTCACACAGACACACACACGCACTCACCTCTCTCACACACACACACACGCACTCACCTCTCTCACACACACACACACACACGCACTCACCTCTCTGACACACACACGCACTCACCTCTCTGACACACACACACACACGCACTCACCTCTCTCACACACACACACGCGCACTCACCTCTCTCTCTCACACACACACACACACCCCCATTCACCTCTCTCACACACACACACGCACTCACCTCTCTCACACACACACACGCACTCACCTCTCTCTCACACACACACACACAGTCACCTCTCTCACACACACACACACGCACTCACCTCTCACACACACACACACACACGCACTCACCTCTCTCACACACACACACGCACTCACCTGTCACACACACACACGCACTCACCTCTCACACACACACACACTCACCTCTCTCACACACACACACGCACTCACCTGTCACACACACACACGCACTCACCTCTCTCACACACACACGCACTCACCTCTCTCACACACACACACACACTCACCTCTCTCTCACACACACACGCACTCACCTCTCTCACACACACACGCACTCACCTGTCACACACACACACGCACTCACCTCTCTCACACACACACACACACACTCACCTCTCTCACACACACACACGCACTCACCTGTCACACACACACACGCACTCACCTCTCTCACACACACACGCACTCACCTCTCTCACACACACACGCACTCACCTCTCTCACACACACACACACACTCACCTCTCTCTCACACACACACGCACTCACCTCTCTCACACACACACACACACTCACCTCTCTCTCACACACACACGCACTCACCTCTCTCACACACACGCACTCACCTGTCACACACACACACGCACTCACCTCTCTCACACACACACACACACACTCACCTCTCTCACACACACACACACGCACTCACCTGTCACACACACACACACGCACTCACCTCTCTCACACACACACAGGCTCTCACCTCTCTCACACACACTCACCTCTCTCACACACGCACTCACCTGTCTCACACACACACACGCACTCCCCTCTCTCTCACACACACACGCACTCACCTCTCTCACACACACACACGCGCTCACCTCTCTCACACACACACACACACACACCTCTCTCTCTCACACACACACTCACCTCTCTCTCTCACACACACACACACAGTCACCTCTCTCACACACACACACACGCACTCACCTCTCACACACACACACGCACTCAGCTCTCTCACACACACATGCACTCACCTCTCACACACACACACTCACTCTCTCTCGCACACACACTCACTCTGTCTCACACACACTCACTCTCTCTCTCACACACACCCACTCTCTCTCTCACACACACCCACTCTCTCTCTCACGCACACCTACTCTCTCTCACACACACTCACTCTCTCTCTCACACACACCCACTCTCTCTCTCACACACACCCACTCTCTCTCTCACGCACACCTACTCTCTCTCACACACACTCAGTCTCTCTCTCTCACACACACTCACTCTCTCTCTCACACACACTCACTCTCTCTCACACACACTCAAACCCTCTCTCACACACACTCACTTTCTCGCTCTCACACACACACACTCTCGCACACACACATGCACTCACCTCTCTCACACAGACACACACACGCACTCACCTCTCTCACACACACACACACGCACTCACCTCTCTCACACACACACACGCACTCACCTCTCTGACACACACACGCACTCACCTCTCTGACACACACACACACACGCACTCACCTCTCTCACACACACACACGCGCACTCACCTCTCTCTCTCACACACACACACACACCCCCATTCACCTCTCTCACACACACACACGCACTCACCTCTCTCACACACACACACGCACTCACCTCTCTCTCACACACACACACACAGTCACCTCTCTCACACACACACACACGCACTCACCTCTCACACACACACACACACACGCACTCACCTCTCACACACACACACACACACTCAGCTGTCTCTCACACACACGCACTCACCTCTCACACACACACACACGCACTCACCTCTCTCACACACACACGCACTCACTAGTCTCACACACTCACATGCACTCACCTCTCTCACACACACACATTCACCTCTCTCTCACACACACTCACTCTCTCGCTCTCACACACACAGTCTCGCACACACACATGCACTCACCTCTCTCACACAGACACACACACGCACTCACCTCTCTGACACACACACACACGCACTCACCTCTCTCACACACACACACACACGCACTCACCTCTCTCACACACACACACACGCACTCACCTCTCTGACACACACACACACGCACTCACCTCTCACAAACACACACACACACGCGCACTCACCTCTCTCACACACACACGCACTCACCTCTCTGACACACACACACACGCACTCACCTCTCGCAAACACACACACACACGCACTCACCTCTCACAAACACACACGCGCACTCACCTCTCGCACACACACATGCACTCACCTCTCTCTCACACACACACACACACGCACTCACCTCTCTGACACACACACACACGCACTCACCTCTCTCACACACAAACACACACGCACTTACCTCTCTGACACACACACACACGCACTCACCTCTCTCACACACACACACGCACTCACCTCTCTCACACACACGCGCACTCACCTCTCTCTCTCACACACACACACACACCCCCATTCACCTCTCTCACACACACACACGCACTCACCTCTCTCTCACACACACACACGCACTCACCTCTCTCTCACACACACACACACAGTCACCTCTCTCACACACACACACACGCACTCACCTCTCACACACACACGCACTCACCTCTCACACACACACACACGCACTCAGCTGTCTCTCTCACACACGCACTCACCTCTCTCACACACACACACGCACTCACCTCTCTCACACACACACGCACTCACTAGTCTCACACACTCACATGCACTCACCTCTCTCACACACACACATTCACCTCTCTCTCACACACACTCACTCTCTCGCTCTCACACACACACTCTCGCACACACACATGCACTCACCTCTCTCACACAGACACACACACGCACTCACCTCTCTCACACACACACACACACACACGCACTCACCTCTCTCACACACACACACACGCACTCACCTCTCCGACACACACACACACACGCACTCACCTCTCACAAACACACACACACACGCGCACTCACCTCTCTCACACACACACGCACTCACCTCTCTGACACACACACACGCGCACTCACCTCTCTCACACACACACACACACACACGCACTTACCTCTCTGACACACACACGCACTCACCTCTCTCACACACACACACGCACTCACCTCTCTCACACACACGCGCACTCGCCTCTCTCTCACACACACACACAGTCACCTCTCTCACACACACACATGCACTCACCTCTCACACACACACACACGCACTCACCTCTCTCACACACACACACGCACTCACTAGTCTCACACTCACATGCACTCACCTCTCACACACACACACTCACTACTCTCTCACACACACTCTCTCTCTCACACACACTCACTCTCTCTCACACGCACTCACTCTCTCTCACACGCACTCACTCTCTCTCACACACACACACGCACTCACTCTCACACACGCACTCATTCTCTCTCACGCACACTCACTCTCTCTCTCACACACACGCTCACTCTCTCTCCCACACACACTCACTCTCTCACACACACTCACTCTCTCTCCCACACACACACTCACTCTCTCTCTCACACACGCAAACACTTACTCTCTCTCCCACACACACACACACTCACTCTAACACACACGCGCACTCACCTCTCTCACACACACACCAGCACTAACCTCTCTCACACAGACACACGCACTCGCCTCTCTCACACACACACGCGCACTCACCTCTCTCACACACACACACGCACTCAATCTCTCTCTCACACACTCTCACACTCTTCTCACACACTCACTCTCTCTCTCACACACACCCACTCTCTCTCTCACACACACACTCACTCTCTCCCCTCACACACACTCACCTCTCTCACACTCACTCACCTCCCTCACACACACACAGACGCACTTCTCTCACACACACGCACACACTTCTCTCACACACACACACACCTCTCTGTCTCACACACACACTCACTCACCTCTCTCACACACACACACGCACTCACCTCTCACAAACACACACGCACTCAGCTCTCTCACACACACACGCACTCACCTCTCTCACACACACACACGCACTCACTAGTCTCACACACTCACATGCACTCACCTCTCTCACACACACACACTCACCCTCTCTCTCACACACACTCACTCTCTCTCACACAGACTCACTCTCTCACACACACTCACTCTCTCTCTCACACACACAACTCTCTCTCACACACACACCTCTCTCTCAGACACACGCACTCACCTCTCTCTCGCACACAAACACACGCCTCTCACACACACACACCTCTCTCTCATACTCACACACGCTCACCTCTCACACGCACTCACATCTCTCCCACATACACACGCACTCACCTCTCACACACACACACACACCTCTCTCTCTCGCACACACACACGCACACCTCTCTCATACAGAAACATGCACACCTCTCTCTGACACACACACACAGGCACACCTCTCTCTCACACACACGCTGACCTCTCTCACACAGACACACACGCACCCACCTCTCCCACACACACACGCACTCACCTCTCTCTCACACACACACACGCACTCACCTCTCCCACACACACACAGGCTCTCACCTCTCTCACACACACTCACCTCTCTCACACACGCACTCACCTGTCTCACACACACACACGCACTCCCCTCTCTCTCACACACACACATGCACTCACCTCTCTCTCACACACACACACACCTCTCACACACACGCACTCACCTCTCTCTCACACACACACGCACTCACCTCTCTCTCACACACACACGCACTCACCTCTCTCACACAGACACACACACGCACTCACCTCTCTCACACACACACACACGCACTCACCTCTCTCACACACACACACACACACGCACTCACCTCTCACACACACACACACGCACTCACCTCTCTGACACACACACACACGCACTCACCTCTCACAAACACACACACACACGCGCACTCACCTCTCACACACACACGCACTCACCTCTCTGACACACACACACACGCACTCACCTCTCACAAACACACACACACACGCACTCACCTCTCACAAACACACACACACACGCGCACTCACCTCTCGCACACACACATGCACTCACCTCTCACACACACACACACACACGCACTCACCTCTCTGACACACACACACACGCACTCACCTCTCTCACACACAAACACACACGCACTTACCTCTCTGACACACACACACACGCACTCACCTCTCTCACACACACACACGCACTCACCTCTCTCACACACACGCGCACTCACCTCTCTCTCTCACACACACACACACACCCCCATTCACCTCTCTCACACACACACACGCACTCACCTCTCTCTCACACACACACACGCACTCACCTCTCTCTCACACACACACACACAGTCACCTCTCTCACACACACACACACGCACTCACCTCTCACACACACACGCACTCACCTCTCACACACACGCACTCAGCTGTCTCTCACACACACGCACTCACCTCTCTCACACACACACACGCACTCACCTCTCTCACACACACACGCACTCACTAGTCTCACACACTCACATGCACTCACCTCTCTCACACACACACATTCACCTCTCTCTCACACACACTCACTCTCTCGCTCTCACACACACACTCTCGCACACACACATGCACTCACCTCTCTCACACAGACACACACACGCACTCACCTCTCTCACACACACACACACACGCACTCACCTCTCTCACACACACACACACGCACTCACCTCTCCGACACACACACACACGCACTCACCTCTCCGACACACACACACACGCACTCACCTCTCACAAACACACACACACACGCGCACTCACCTCTCTCACACACACACGCACTCACCTCTCTGACACACACACACGCGCACTCACCTCTCTCACACACACACACACACACGCACTTACCTCTCTGACACACACACGCACTCACCTCTCTCACACACACACACGCACTCACCTCTCTCACACACACGCGCACTCGCCTCTCTCTCACACACACACACAGTCACCTCTCTCACACACACACACGCACTCACCTCTCACACACACACGCACTCACCTCTCTCACACACACACACGCACTCACTAGTCTCACACTCACACGCACTCACCTCTCACACACACACACACTCACTACTCTCTCACACACACTCTCTCTCTCTCTCACACACACTCACTCTCTCTCACACGCACTCACTCTCTCTCACACGCACTCACTCTCTCTCACACACACACACGCACTCACTCTCACACACGCACTCATTCTCTCTCACGCACACTCACTCTCTCTCTCACACACACGCTCACTCTCTCTCTCAAACACACTCACTCTCTCACACACACTCACTCTCTCTCCCACACACACTCACTCTCTCACACACACTCACTCTCTCTCCCACACACACACTCACTCTCTCTCACACACGCAAACACTTACTCTCTCTCCCACACACAAACACACTCACTCTAACACACACGCGCACTCACCTCTCTCACACACACACCAGCACTAACCTCTCTCACACAGACACACGCACTCGCCTCTCTCACACACACACGCGCACTCACCTCTCTCACACACTCACACGCACTCAATTTCTCTCTCACACACTCTCACACTCTTCTCACACACTCACTCTCTCTCTCACACACACCCACTCTCTCTCTCACACACACACTCACTCTCTCCCTCACACACACTCACCTCTCTCACACTCACTCACCTCCCTCACACACACACAGACGCACTTCTCTCACACACACGCACACACTTCTCTCACACACACACACACCTCTCTGTCTCACACACACACTCACTCACCTCTCTCACACACACACACGCACTCACCTCTCACAAACACACACGCACTCAGCTCTCTCACACACACACGCACTCACCTCTCTCACACACACACACGCACTCACTAGTCTCACACACTCACATGCACTCACCTCTCTCACACACACACACTCACCCTCTCTCTCACACACACTCACTCTCTCTCACACAGACTCACTCTCTCACACACACTCACTCTCTCTCTCACACACACAACTCTCTCTCACACACACACCTCTCTCTCAGACACACGCACTCACCTCTCTCTCGCACACAAACACACGCCTCTCACACACACACACCTCTCTCTCATACTCACACACGCTCACCTCTCACACGCACTCACATCTCTCCCACATACACACGCACTCACCTCTCACACACACACACACACCTCTCTCTCTCGCACACACACACGCACACCTCTCTCATACAGAAACATGCACACCTCTCTCTGACACACACACACAGGCACACCTCTCTCTCACACACACGCTGACCTCTCTCACACAGACACACACGCACCCACCTCTCCCACACACACACACGCACTCACCTCTCTCTCACACACACACACGCACTCACCTCTCCCACACACACACAGGCTCTCACCTCTCTCACACACACTCACCTCTCTCACACACGCACTCACCTGTCTCACACACACACACGCACTCCCCTCTCTCTCACACACACACATGCACTCACCTCTCTCTCACACACACACACACCTCTCACACACACGCACTCACCTCTCTCTCACACACACACGCACTCACCTCTCTCTCACACACACACGCACTCACCTCTCTCACACAGACACACACACGCACTCACCTCTCTCACACACACACACACGCACTCACCTCTCTCACACACACACACACACACGCACTCACCTCTCACACACACACACACGCACTCACCTCTCTGACACACACACACACGCACTCACCTCTCACAAACACACACACACACGCGCACTCACCTCTCACACACACACGCACTCACCTCTCTGACACACACACACACGCACTCACCTCTCACAAACACACACACACACGCACTCACCTCTCACAAACACACACACACACGCGCACTCACCTCTCGCACACACACATGCACTCACCTCTCACACACACACACACACACGCACTCACCTCTCTGACACACACACACACGCACTCACCTCTCTCACACACAAACACACACGCACTTACCTCTCTGACACACACACACACGCACTCACCTCTCTCACACACACACACGCACTCACCTCTCTCACACACACGCGCACTCACCTCTCTCTCTCACACACACACACACACCCCCATTCACCTCTCTCACACACACACACGCACTCACCTCTCTCTCACACACACACACACACGCACTCACCTCTCTCTCACACACACACACACAGTCACCTCTCTCACACACACACACACGCACTCACCTCTCACACACACACGCACTCACCTCTCACACACACGCACTCAGCTGTCTCTCACACACACGCACTCACCTCTCTCACACACACACACGCACTCACCTCTCTCACACACACACGCACTCACTAGTCTCACACACTCACATGCACTCACCTCTCTCACACACACACATTCACCTCTCTCTCACACACACTCACTCTCTCGCTCTCACACACACACTCTCGCACACACACATGCACTCACCTCTCTCACACAGACACACACACGCACTCACCTCTCTCACACACACACACACACGCACTCACCTCTCTCACACACACACACACGCACTCACCTCTCCGACACACACACACACGCACTCACCTCTCCGACACACACACACACGCACTCACCTCTCACAAACACACACACACACGCGCACTCACCTCTCTCACACACACACGCACTCACCTCTCTGACACACACACACGCGCACTCACCTCTCTCACACACACACACACACACACGCACTTACCTCTCTGACACACACACGCACTCACCTCTCTCACACACACACACGCACTCACCTCTCTCACACACACGCGCACTCGCCTCTCTCTCACACACACACACAGTCACCTCTCTCACACACACACACGCACTCACCTCTCACACACACACACACGCACTCACCTCTCTCACACACACACACGCACTCACTAGTCTCACACTCACACGCACTCACCTCTCACACACACACACACTCACCACTCACACACTCCTCACACACACTCACACACACTCACACACTTCACACACACTCACACACACTCACACACTCTCTCTCACACACACACACTCTCTCACACACACTCACACACCACTCACACACACTCACACACTCCTCACACACACTCACACACACTCACACACACGCTCACTCTCTCTCTCAAACACACTCACTCTCTCACACACACTCACTCTCTCTCCCACACACACTCACTCTCTCACACACACTCACTCTCTCTCCCACACACACACTCACTCTCTCTCACACACGCAAACACTTACTCTCTCTCCCACACACAAACACACTCACTCTAACACACACGCGCACTCACCTCTCTCACACACACACCAGCACTAACCTCTCTCACACAGACACACGCACTCGCCTCTCTCACACACACACGCGCACTCACCTCTCTCACACACTCACACGCACTCAATTTCTCTCTCACACACTCTCACACTCTTCTCACACACTCACTCTCTCTCTCACACACACCCACTCTCTCTCTCACACACACACTCACTCTCTCCCTCACACACACTCACCTCTCTCACACTCACTCACCTCCCTCACACACACACAGACGCACTTCTCTCACACACACACACACGCACACACTTCTCTCACACACACACACACCTCTCTGTCTCACACACACACTCACTCACCTCTCTCACACACACACACGCACTCACCTCTCACAAACACACACGCACTCAGCTCTCTCACACACACACGCACTCACCTCTCTCACACACACACACGCACTCACTAGTCTCACACACTCACATGCACTCACCTCTCTCACACACACACACTCACCCTCTCTCTCACACACACTCACTCTCTCTCACACAGACTCACTCTCTCACACACACTCACTCTCTCTCTCACACACACAACTCTCTCTCACACACACACCTCTCTCTCAGACACACGCACTCACCTCTCTCTCGCACACAAACACACGCCTCTCACACACACACACCTCTCTCTCGTACTCACACACGCTCACCTCTCACACGCACTCACATCTCTCCCACATACACACGCACTCACCTCTCACACACACACACACACACCTCTCTCTCTCGCACACACACACGCACACCTCTCTCATACAGAAACATGCACACCTCTCTCTGACACACACACACAGGCACACCTCTCTCTCACACACACGCTGACCTCTCTCACACAGACACACACGCACCCACCTCTCCCACACACACACACGCACTCACCTCTCTCTCACACACACACACGCACTCACCTCTCCCACACACACACAGGCTCTCACCTCTCTCACACACACTCACCTCTCTCACACACGCACTCACCTGTCTCACACACACACACGCACTCCCCTCTCTCTCACACACACACATGCACTCACCTCTCTCTCACACACACACACACCTCTCACACACACGCACTCACCTCTCTCTCACACACACACGCACTCACCTCTCTCTCACACACACACGCACTCACCTCTCTCACACACACACACGCACTCACCTGTCACACACACACACGCACTCACCTCTCACACACACACACACTCACCTCTCTCACACACACACACGCACTCACCTGTCACACACACACACGCACTCACCTCTCTCACACACACACGCACTCACCTCTCTCACACACACACACACACTCACCTCTCTCTCACACACACACGCACTCACCTCTCTCACACACACACGCACTCACCTGTCACACACACACACGCACTCACCTCTCTCACACACACACACACACACTCACCTCTCTCACACACACACACGCACTCACCTGTCACACACACACACGCACTCACCTCTCTCACACACACACGCACTCACCTCTCTCACACACACACGCACTCACCTCTCTCACACACACACACACACTCACCTCTCTCTCACACACACACGCACTCACCTCTCTCACACACACACACACACTCACCTCTCTCTCACACACACACGCACTCACCTCTCTCACACACACGCACTCACCTGTCACACACACACACGCACTCACCTCTCTCACACACACACACACACACTCACCTCTCTCACACACACACACACGCACTCACCTGTCACACACACACACACGCACTCACCTCTCTCACACACACACAGGCTCTCACCTCTCTCACACACACTCACCTCTCTCACACACGCACTCACCTGTCTCACACACACACACGCACTCCCCTCTCTCTCACACACACACGCACTCACCTCTCTCACACACACACACGCGCTCACCTCTCTCACACACACACACACACACCTCTCTCTCTCACACACACACTCACCTCTCTCTCTCACACACACACACACAGTCACCTCTCTCACACACACACACACGCACTCACCTCTCACACACACACACGCACTCAGCTCTCTCACACACACATGCACTCACCTCTCACACACACACACTCACTCTCTCTCGCACACACACTCACTCTGTCTCACACACACTCACTCTCTCTCTCACACACACCCACTCTCTCTCTCACACACACCCACTCTCTCTCTCACGCACACCTACTCTCTCTCACACACACTCACTCTCTCTCTCACACACACCCACTCTCTCTCTCACACACACCCACTCTCTCTCTCACGCACACCTACTCTCTCTCACACACACTCAGTCTCTCTCTCTCACACACACTCACTCTCTCTCTCACACACACTCACTCTCTCTCACACACACTCAAACCCTCTCTCACACACACTCACTTTCTCGCTCTCACACACACACACTCTCGCACACACACATGCACTCACCTCTCTCACACAGACACACACACGCACTCACCTCTCTCACACACACACACACGCACTCACCTCTCTCACACACACACACACACACGCACTCACCTCTCTGACACACACACGCACTCACCTCTCTGACACACACACACACACGCACTCACCTCTCTCACACACACACATGCGCACTCACCTCTCTCTCTCACACACACACACACACCCCCATTCACCTCTCTCACACACACACACGCACTCACCTCTCTCACACACACACACGCACTCACCTCTCTCTCACACACACACACACAGTCACCTCTCTCACACACACACACACGCACTCACCTCTCACACACACACACACACACGCACTCACCTCTCACACACACACACACACACTCAGCTGTCTCTCACACACACGCACTCACCTCTCACACACACACACACGCACTCACCTCTCTCACACACACACGCACTAACTAGTCTCACACACTCACATGCACTCACCTCTCTCACACACACACATTCACCTCTCTCTCACACACACTCACTCTCTCGCTCTCACACACACAGTCTCGCACACACACATGCACTCACCTCTCTCACACAGACACACACACGCACTCACCTCTCTGACACACACACACACGCACTCACCTCTCTCACACACACACACACACGCACTCACCTCTCTCACACACACACACACACGCACTCACCTCTCTGACACACACACACACGCACTCACCTCTCACAAACACACACACACACGCGCACTCACCTCTCTCACACACACACGCACTCACCTCTCTGACACACACACACACGCACTCACCTCTCACAAACACACACACACACGCACTCACCTCTCACAAACACACACGCGCACTCACCTCTCGCACACACACATGCACTCACCTCTCTCTCACACACACACACACACGCACTCACCTCTCTGACACACACACACACGCACTCACCTCTCTCACACACAAACACACACGCACTTACCTCTCTGACACACACACGCACTCACCTCTCTCACACACACACACGCACTCACCTCTCTCACACACACGCGCACTCACCTCTCTCTCTCACACACACACACACACCCCCATTCACCTCTCTCACACACACACACGCACTCACCTCTCTCTCACACACACACACGCACTCACCTCTCTCTCACACACACACACACAGTCACCTCTCTCACACACACACACACGCACTCACCTCTCACACACACACGCACTCACCTCTCACACACACACACACACGCACTCAGCTGTCTCTCTCACACACGCACTCACCTCTCTCACACACACACACGCACTCACCTCTCTCACACACACACGCACTCACTAGTCTCACACACTCACATGCACTCACCTCTCTCACACACACACATTCACCTCTCTCTCACACACACTCACTCTCTCGCTCTCACACACACACTCTCGCACACACACATGCACTCACCTCTCTCACACAGACACACACACGCACTCACCTCTCTCACACACACACACACACACGCACTCACCTCTCTCACACACACACACACGCACTCACCTCTCCGACACACACACACACACGCACTCACCTCTCACAAACACACACACACACGCGCACTCACCTCTCTCACACACACACGCACTCACCTCTCTGACACACACACACGCGCACTCACCTCTCTCACACACACACACACACACACGCACTTACCTCTCTGACACACACACGCACTCACCTCTCTCACACACACACACGCACTCACCTCTCTCACACACACGCGCACTCGCCTCTCTCTCACACACACACACAGTCACCTCTCTCACACACACACATGCACTCACCTCTCACACACACACACACGCACTCACCTCTCTCACACACACACACGCACTCACTAGTCTCACACTCACATGCACTCACCTCTCACACACACACACACTCACTACTCTCTCACACACACTCTCTCTCTCACACACACTCACTCTCTCTCACACGCACTCACTCTCTCTCACACGCACTCACTCTCTCTCACACACACACACGCACTCACTCTCACACACGCACTCATTCTCTCTCACGCACACTCACTCTCTCTCTCACACACACGCTCACTCTCTCTCTCAAACACACTCACTCTCTCACACACACTCACTCTCTCTCCCACACACACTCACTCTCTCACACACACTCACTCTCTCTCCCACAGACACACTCACTCTCTCTCTCACACACGCAAACACTTACTCTCTCTCCCACACACACACACACTCACTCTAACACACACGCGCACTCACCTCTCTCACACACACACCAGCACTAACCTCTCTCACACAGACACACGCACTCGCCTCTCTCACACACACACGCGCACTCACCTCTCTCACACACACACACGCACTCAATCTCTCTCTCACACACTCTCACACTCTTCTCACACACTCACTCTCTCTCTCACACACACCCACTCTCTCTCTCACACACACACTCACTCTCTCCCCTCACACACACTCACCTCTCTCACACTCACTCACCTCCCTCACACACACACAGACGCACTTCTCTCACACACACGCACACACTTCTCTCACACACACACACACCTCTCTGTCTCACACACACACTCACTCACCTCTCTCACACACACACACGCACTCACCTCTCACAAACACACACGCACTCAGCTCTCTCACACACACACGCACTCACCTCTCTCACACACACACACGCACTCACTAGTCTCACACACTCACATGCACTCACCTCTCTCACACACACACACTCACCCTCTCTCTCACACACACTCACTCTCTCTCACACAGACTCACTCTCTCACACACACTCACTCTCTCTCTCACACACACAACTCTCTCTCACACACACACCTCTCTCTCAGACACACGCACTCACCTCTCTCTCGCACACAAACACACGCCTCTCACACACACACACCTCTCTCTCATACTCACACACGCTCACCTCTCACACGCACTCACATCTCTCCCACATACACACGCACTCACCTCTCACACACACACACACACCTCTCTCTCTCGCACACACACACGCACACCTCTCTCATACAGAAACATGCACACCTCTCTCTGACACACACACACAGGCACACCTCTCACACAGACACACACGCACCCACCTCTCCCACACACACACACGCACTCACCTCTCTCTCACACACACACACGCACTCACCTCTCCCACACACACGCAGGCTCTCACCTCTCTCACACACACACACATGCACTCACCTCTCTCTCACACACACACACACCTCTCACACACACGCACTCACCTCTCTCTCACACACACACGCACTCACCTCTCTCTCACACACACACGCACTCACCTCTCTCACACACACACGCACTCACCTCTCTCACACACACACACGCACTCACCTGTCACACACACACACGCACTCACCTCTCTCACACACACACGCACTCACCTCTCTCACACACACACACACACTCACCTCTCTCACACACACACACGCACTCACCTGTCACACACACACACGCACTCACCTCTCTCACACACACACGCACTCACCTCTCTCACACACACACACACACACTCACCTCTCTCTCACACACACACGCACTCACCTCTCTCACACACACACACGCACTCACCTGTCACACACACACACGCACTCACCTCTCTCACACACACACAGGCTCTCACCTCTCTCACACACACTCACCTCTCTCACACACGCACTCACCTGTCTCACACACACACACGCACTCCCCTCTCTCTCACACACACACACGCACTCACCTCTCTCACACACACACACGCGCTCACCTCTCTCACACACACACACACACCTCTCTCTCTCACACACACACTCACCTCTCTCTCTCACACACACACACACAGTCACCTCTCTCACACACACACACACACGCACTCACCTCTCACACACACACACGCACTCAGCTCTCT
This sequence comes from Mustelus asterias, assembly GCF_964213995.1. Taxonomy (NCBI): domain Eukaryota; kingdom Metazoa; phylum Chordata; class Chondrichthyes; order Carcharhiniformes; family Triakidae; genus Mustelus; species Mustelus asterias. The sequence continues at coordinate 124,039,086 of NC_135805.1, forward strand.
CACACACACATGCACTCACCTCTCACACACACACACTCACTCTCTCTCACACACACTCACTCTCTCTCTCACACACACTCACTCCCTCTCTCACACGCACTCACTCTCTGTCCCACACACTCAATCTCTCTCTCACACACACTCACTCTCTCTCTCTCACACACATACACTTTCTCTCTCACACACACACACTCACTCTCTCACACACACACGCACTCTCCTCTCTCACACACACACACGCACTCACCTCTCTCTCACACACACACACCACTCACACAGACGCACACCTCTCTCTCGCACAGACACACACACGCACTCACATCTCTCTCACACACACACATGCATCTCTCACATACACGCACAGCTCTCTCTCTCACACACACAACTCTCTCTCACACACACGCACTCACCTCTCTCTTGCACACAAACACACGCCTCTCACACACACACACCTCTCTCTCACACACACACGCACTCACTTCTCTCACACAAACACACGCACTCACCTCTCTCGCACACACACACGCACACCTCACTCATACAAAAACATGCACACCTCTCTCTCACACACACGCTGACCTCTCTCACACAGACACACACGCACCCACCTCTCCCACACACTCACATGCACTCACCTCTGTCTCACACACACACACACACACACTCACCTCTCTCACACACACACAGACTCTCGCCTCTCTCACACACGCACTCACCTGTCTCACACACACACACGCACTCCCCTCTCTCTCACACACACACATGCACTCACTCTCTCTCTCTCACACACTCACTCTCTCTCTCACACACACCCACTCTCTCTCTCACACACTCACTCTCTCTCTCACACACACCCACTCTCTCTCTCACTCACTCTCTCTCTCACACACACCCACTCTCTCTCTCACACACTCACTCTCTCCCTCACACACACTCACTCTCTCTCACACACACTCACTCTCTCTCTCACACCCGCTCACTCTCTCTCTCACACACACCCACTCCCTCTCTCACACACACTCACTCTCTCCCTCACACACACTCACTCTCTCTCACACACACTCACTCTCTCTCTCACACCCGCTCACTCTCTCTCTCACACACACCCACTCCCTCTCTTACACACACTCACTCTCTCCCTCACACACACTCACTCTCTCTCACACACACTCACTCTCTCTCTCACAAACACTCACTCTCTCTCACACACACTCACTCTCTCTCTCACACACACACTCTCTCTCTCACAAACACTCACTCTCTCTCACACACACTCACTCTCTCTCTCACACACACTCACTCTCTCTCTCACAAACACTCACTCTCTCTCACATACACTCACTCTCTCTCTCACACACACTCACTCTCTCTCACACCCGCTCACTCTCTCTCTCACACACACCCACTCCCTCTCTTACACACACTCACTCTCTCCCTCACACACACTCACTCTCTCTCACACACACTCACTCTCTCTCTCACACACACTCACTCTCTCTCACACACACTCACTCTCTCTCTCACACACACTCACTCTCTCTCACACACACTCACTCTCTCTCTCACACACACTCACTCTCTCTCACACACACTCACTCTCTCTCTCACAAACACTCACTCTCTCTCACACACACTCACTCTCTCTCTCACACCCGCTCACTGTCTCTCTCACACACACCCACTCCCTCTCTTACACACACTCACTCTCTCCCTCACACACACTCACTCTCTCTCACACACAGTCACTCTCTCTCTCACACACACTCACTCTCTCTCACACACACTCACTCTCTCTCTCACACACACTCACTCTCTCTCTCACAAACACTCTCTCTCTCTCACATACACCCACTCTCTCTCTCACACACACTCACTCTCTATCTCACACAGACATACACTTACTCTCTCTCACACACACACACGCACTCACCTCTCACACACACACGCACTCACCTCTCTCACAGACGCACACGCACTCACCTCTCTCACACACACACCCGCACTCACCTCTCTCTCACACACACACCTCTCTGTCTCACACACACACTCACTCACCTCTCTCACACACGCACTCACCTCTCACACACACACACGCACTCAGCTCTCTCACACACACACGCACTCACCTCTCTCTCACACACACACACACGCACTCACTCGTCTCACACACACACACGCACTCACCTCTCACACACACACACACACTCACCTCTCTCTCACACACACTCACTCTCTCTCTCACACACACTCACTCTCTCTCTCACACACACTCACTCTCTCTCACACACGCTCACCCTCTCTCTCTCACACACACTCACTCTCTCTCACACACACTCACTCTCTCTCACACACACACTCACTCTCTCTCACACACACACTCACTCTCACCTCTCTCTGTCACACTCACTCACCTCTCTGTCACACACACTCACTCTCTCTCTCACACACACTCACTCTCTCTCACGCACACTCACTCTCTCTCACGCACACTCACCCTCTCTCTCTCACACACTCTCACCTCTCTCTCACACTCACTCACCTCTCTGTCACACACACTCACTCTGTCTCTCACACACACACGCACATCTCTCTCACACACACGCTTACCTCTCTCACACACACACACGCACTCACCTCTCTCACACACACACACGCACCTCTCACACACACACGCACCTCTCACATACACGCACACCTCTCTCTCTCACACACTCAACTCTCTCTCACACACACACACACGCACACCTCTCTCTCATACACATGCACACATCTCTCTCACACACACACGCACTCACCTCTCTCTCGCACACAAACACACGCCTCTCACACACACACACCTCTCTCTCACACTCACACACGCTCACCTCTCTCACACATACACACGCACTCACTTCTCTCACACACACACACACACTTCTCTCTCTCGCACACACACACGCACACCTCTCTCATACAAAAACATGCACACCTCTCTCTGACACACACACACGCACACCTCTCTCTCACACACACGCTGACCTCTCTCACACAGACACACACACACCCACCTCTCCCACACACACACACACACACTCACCTCTCTCTCACACACACGCACTCACCTCTCTCTCTCACACACACTCACCTCTCTCACACACGCACTCACCTGTCTCACACACACACACGCACTCCCCTCTCTCTCACACACACACATGCACTCACCTCTCTCTCACACACACACACACACCTCTCACACACACGCACACCTCTCTCACACACACACATGCACTCACCTCTCTCTCACACACACGCACTCACCTCTCTCACACACACGCACTCACCTCTCTCACACACACACACACGCACTCACCTCTCTCACACACACACACGCTCACCTCTCTCACAGACACACACTCACCTCTCTCTCACACACACACACACGCACTCACCTCTCTCACACACACACACACACACGCACTCACCTCTCTCACACACACACACGCGCTCACCTCTCTCTCACACACACACACACGCACCTCTCTCTCACACACACACACACACGCACTCATCTCTCTCACACACACACGCGCTCACCTCTCTCTCACACACACACACACGCACCTCTCTCTCACACACACACGCGCTCACCTCTCTCACACATACACACACACTCACCTCTCTCACACACACACACACACGCACTCACCTCTCTCACACACACGCGCGCTCACCTCTCTCACAGACACACAGTCACCTCTCTCTCACACACACTCACACACCTCACACAGACGCACACCTCTCTCTTGCACACACACACACCTCTCTCACACACACACACGCACACACTCTCACACATACACACACACCTCTCACACACACGCACACCTCTCTCTCTCACACACACGCACACCTCTCTCTCACACACACGCTGACCTCTCTCACACAGACACACACGCACCCACCTCTCCCACACACACACTCACCTCTCTCCCACACACACGCACTCACCTCTCTCCCTCACACACGCACTCACCTGTCTCACACACACACACGCACACCTCTCTCACACACACACATGCACTCACCTCTCTCTCACACACACACTTACCTCTCTCTCACACACACACACGCACTCACCTCTCACACACTCACATGCACTCACCTCTCACACACACACACGCACTCACCTCTCCCACACACAAACACACTCACCTCTCTCACACACACACGCACTCACCTCTCACACACTCACATGCACTCACCTCTCACACACACACACGCACTCACCTCTCTCACACACAAACACACTCACCTCTCTCACAGACACACACTCACCTCTCTCTCACACACACTCACACACCTCACACAGACGCACACCTCTCTCTTGCGCACACACACACACACACCTCTCTCACACACACACACACACGCACACCACTCTCACACATACACACACGCACACCACTCTCACACATACACACACACCTCTCACACACACGCACACCTCTCTCTCTCACACACACGCACACCTCTCTCTCACACAGACGCACTCACCTCTCTCTCTCACACACACACGTCTCAGACACGCACACCTCTCTCTCACACACACACACACGCACACCTCTCTCACACACACGCTCACCTCTCTCACACATACAGCTGCACTCACCTCTCTCACACACACACACATGCACTCACCTCTCTCACACACACACACACGCACTCACCTCTCTCACACACACACACACATGCACTCACCTCTCTCACACACACACACATGCACTCACCTCTCTCACACACACACACGCACTGACCTCTCTCTCACACACACACGCACTGACCTCTCTCTCACACACACATGTACACACCTCGCTCTCACACACACACGCACTCACCTCTCTCACACACACTCACTCTCTCTCCCACACACACACTCACTCTCTGTCCCACACACTCACTCTCTCTCCCACACAGACACTCACTCTCTCTCTCACACACACAAACACTTACTCTCTCTCCCACACACACACGCACTCACCTCTCTCCCACACACACACGCACGCACCTCTCTCACACACACACACGCACTCACCTCTCTCACACACACACACGCACTCACTCTCTCTCACACGCACTAACTCTCTCTCTCACACGCACTCAACTCTCTCTCACACACACCCACCTCTCTCTCACACACACACATGCACACCTCTCTCTCAACTCTGTCACACATACACACGCACTCACCGCTTTCACACACACACACACGCACACCTATCTCTCACACACACACGCACACCTCTCTCTCTCACACACACGCACTCACCTCTCTCACACACACACACGCACTCACCTCTCTCACACACACACACGCACTCAACTCTCTCACACACACACACGCACTCACCTCTCTCACACACACACACGCACTCACCTCTCTCACACACACGCACTCACCTCTCTCACACGCACACGCGCTCACCTCTCTCACACACACACACGCACTCACCTCTCTCACACATACACACACAGTCACCTCTCTCACACACACACACGCACTCACCTCTCTCACACACACACACACACACACCTCTCTCTCACACTCACCTCTCTCACACACGCGCTCACCTCTCTCACACATACACACACACTCACCTCTCTCACACACACACACGCACGCACCTCTCTCTCTCTCACACACACACACACGCACGCATCTCTCACACACACACACACACCCACCTCTCTCTCACACACACACATGCACACCTCTCTCTCAACTCTGTCACACATACACACGCACTCACCGCTTTCACACACACACACACGCACACCTATCTCTCACACACACCTCTCTCGAACACACACACGCACTCAGCTCTCTCACACACTCAGATGCACGCACCTCTCTCACACACACACTCTCACTCTCTCTCTCACACACACTCACTCTCTCTCTCACACACACTCACTCTCTCTCACACACACTCACTCTCTCTCCCACACAGACACTCACTCTCTCTCTCCCACACACACACACACACACTCACCTCTCTCTCTCACACACACACACGCACTCACCTCTCTCACACACACGCGCTCACCTCTCACACACACGCATGCACTCACCTCTCACACACACACATGCACTCACCTCTCTCACACACACACACTCACTACTCTCACACACTTACATGCATTCACATATCTCTCTCACACACACTCACTCCCTCTCTCACACGCACTCACTCTCTGTCCCACACACTCAATCTCTCTCTCACACACACACACTCAGTCTCTCACACTCACACACGCACCCTCCTCTCTCACACACACACATGCACCCTCCTCTCTCACACACACACACACACGCACTCACCTCTCTCTCACACACACACACGCACTCAGTACTCTCACACACTCACATGCACTCACGTCTCTCACACACACAAACTCACCTCTCTCTCACGCACACTCACTCTCTCTCGCACACACACTCACTCTGTCTCACACACACTCACTCTCTCTCTCACACACACCCACTCTCTCTCTCACGCACACCCACTCTCTCTCACACACACTCAGTCTCTCTCTCTCACACACACTCACTCTCTCTCACACACACTCACTCTCTCTCACACACACACTCAAACCCTCTCTCACACACACTCACTCTCTCGCTCTCACACACACACACACTCGCACACACACATGCACTCACCTCTCTCACACAGACACACACACGCACTCACCTCTCTCACACACACACACGCACTCACCTCTCTCACACACACACACACACACACACGCACTCACCTCTCTGACACACACACGCACTCACCTCTCTCACACACACACGCGCACTCACCTCTCTCTCTCACACACACACACGCACTCACCTCTCTGACACACACACGCACTCACCTCTCTCACACACACACACACGCACTCACCTCTCTGACACACACACGCACTCACCTCTCTCACACACACACACCCGCACTCACCTCTCTCACACACACACACGCACCCACCTCTCTCTCACACACACACACCCGCACTCACCTCTCTCACACACACACACGCACCCACCTCTCTCTCACACACACACACAGTCACCTCTCTCACACACACACACACACGCACTCACCTCTCACACACACACACTCACCTCTCACACACACACACACGCACTCAGCTGTCTCACACACACACGCACTCACCTCTCTCACACACACACACGCACTCACCTCTCTCACACACACACACACGCACTCACTAGTCTCACACACTCACATGCACTCACCTCTCTCACACACACACATTCACCTCTCTCTCACACACACTCACTCTCTTGCTCTCACACACACTCTCGCATACACACATGCACTCACCTCTCTCACACAGACACACACACGCACTCACCTCTCTCACACACACACACGCACTCACCTCTCTCACACACACACACACACGCACTCACCTCTCTGACACACACACACACGCACTCACCTCTCACACACACACACGCGCACTCACCTCTCTCACACACACACACACACACGCACTCACCTCTCTGACACACACACACACGCACTCACCTCTCTGACACACACACACACGCACTCACCTCTCACACACTCACACGCACTCACCTCTCTCACACACACACACGCACTCACCTCTCACACACACACACACTCACTACTCTCTCACACACACTCTCTCTCTCTCTCACACACACTCTCACACGCACTCACTCTCTCTCACACGCACTCACTCTCTCTCACACACACACACGCACTCACTCTCACACACACACTCACTCTCTCTCACGCACACTCACTCTCTCTCACACACACGCTCACTCTCTCTCTCAAACACACTCACTCTCTATCTCACACAGACATACACTTACTCTCTCTCACACACACACACGCACTCACCTCTCACACACACACACACGCACTCACCTCTCTCACAGACGCACACGCACTCACCTCTCTCACACACACACCCGCACTCACCTCTCTCTCACACACACACACACACACACACACCTCTCTGTCTCACACACACACTCACTCACCTCTCTCACACACGCACTCACCTCTCTCACACACACACGCACTCACCTCTCCCTCACACACACACACACACGCACTCACTCGTCTCACACACACACGCACTCACCTCTCACACACACACACACACTCACCTCTCTCTCACACACACTCACTCTCTCTCACACACACGCTCACTCTCTCTCACACACACTCACCCTCTCTCTCTCACACACACTCACTCTCTCTCACACACACTCACTCTCTCTCACACACACACTCACTCTCTCTCACACACACACTCACTCTCACCTCTCTCTCTCACACTCACTCACCTCTCTGTCACACACACTCACCTCTCTCTCACACACACTCACTCTCTCTCACGCACACTCACCCTCTCTCTCTCACACACTCTCACCTCTCTCTCACACTCACTCACCTCTCTGTCACACACACTCACTCTGTCTCTCACACACACAGGCACACCTCTCTCTCACACACACACGCACATCTCTCTCACACACACGCTTACCTCTCTCACACACACACACGCACTCACCTCTCTCACACACACACACGCACCTCTCACACACACGCACCTCTCACATACACGCACACCTCTCTCTCTCACACACTCAACTCTCTCTCACACACACACACACGCACACCTCTCTCTCATACACATGCACACCTCTCTCTCACACACACGCACTCACCTCTCTCTCGCACACAAACACACGCCTCTCACACACACACACCTCTCTCTCACACTCACACACGCTCACCTCTCTCACACATACACACGCACTCACTTCTCTCACACACACACACACACTTCTCTCTCTCGCACACACACACGCACACCTCTCTCATACAAAAACATGCACACCTCTCTCTGACACACACACGCACACCTCTCTCTCACACACACACTGACCTCTCTCACACAGACACACACGCACCCACCTCTCCCACACACACACTCACCTCTCTCTCACACACACGCACTCACCTCTCTCTCTCACACACACTCACCTCTCTCACACATGCACTCACCTGTCTCACACACACACGCGCACTCCCCTCTCTCTCACACACACACACACACCTCTCACACACACGCACACCTCTCTCACACACACACATGCACTCACCTCTCTCTCACACACACACACACGCTCACCTCTCCCACAGACACACACTCACCTCTCTCTCACACGCACACACACACACTCACCTCTCTCACACACACACGCGCTCACCTCTCTCTCACACACACGCACCTCTCTCTCACACACACACACACACACGCACTCACCTCTCTCACACACACACGCGCTCACCTCTCTCTCACACACACACGCGCTCACCTCTCTCACACATACACACACACTCACCTCTCTCACACACACACACGCACTCACCTCTCTCACACACACACACACGCACTCACCTCTCTCACACACACACGCGCTCACCTCTCTCACAGACACACACTCACCTCTCTCTCACACACACTCACACACCTCACACAGACGCACACCTCTCTCTCGCACACACACACACCTCTCTCACACACACACACGCACACCACTCTCACACATACACACACACCTCTCACACACACGCACACCTCTCTCTCTCACACACACGCTGACCTCTCTCACACAGACACACACGCACCCACCTCTCCCACACACACACTCACCTCTCTCCCACACACACGCACTCACCTCTCTCTCTCACACACGCACTCACCTGTCTCACACACACACACGCACACCTCTCTCACACACACACATGCACTCACCTCTCTCTCACACGCACACTTACCTCTCTCTCACACACACACGCACTCACCTCTCACACACTCACATGCACTCACCTCTCTCACACACAAACACATTCGCCTCTCTCACACACACACGCACTCACCTCTCACACACTCACATGCACTCACCTCTCACACACACACACGCACTCACCTCTCACACACACACACGCACTCACCTCTCTCACACACAAACACACTCACCTCTCTCACAGACACACACTCACCTCTCTCTCACACACACTCACACACCTCACACAGACGCACACCTCTCTCTTGCGCACACACACACACACACCTCTCTCACACACACACACACACGCACACCACTCTCACACATACACACACGCACACCACTCTCACACATACACACACACCTCTCACACACACGCACACCTCTCTCTCTCACACACACGCACACCTCTCTCTCACACAGACGCACTCACCTCTCTCTCTCACACACACACGTCTCAGACACGCACACCTCTCTCTCACACACACACGCACACCTCTCTCACACACACGCTCACCTCTCTCACACATACAGCTGCACTCACCTCTCTCACACACACACACATGCACTCACCTCTCTCACACACACACACGCACTCACCTCTCTCTCAAACACACACGCACTGACCTCTCTCTCACACACACATGTACACACCTCGCTCTCACACACACACGCACTCACCTCTCTCACACACACTCACTCTCTCTCCCACACACACACTCACTCTCTGTCCCACACACTCACTCTCTCTCTCACACACGCACTCACTCTCTCACACACACTCACTCTCTCTCCCACACAGACACTCACTCTCTCTCTCACACACACAAACACTTACTCTCTCTCCCACACACACACGCACTCACCTCTCTCCCACACACACATGCACGCACCTCTCTCACACACACACGCACTCACCTCTCTCACACACACACACACGCACTCACTCTCTCTCACACGCACTAACTCTCTCTCTCACACGCACTCAACTCTCTCTCACACACACCCACCTCTCTCTCACACACACACATGCACACCTCTCTCTCAACTCTGTCACACATACACACGCACTCACCGCTTTCACACACACACACACGCACACCTATCTCTCACACACACACGCACACCTCTCTCTCTCACACACACGCACTCACCTCTCTCACACACACACACGCACTCACCTCTCTCACACACACACACGCACTCAACTCTCTCACACACACACACGCACTCACCTCTCTCACACACACACACGCACTCACCTCTCTCACACACACGCACTCACCTCTCTCACACGCACACGCGCTCACGTCTCTCACACACACACGCACTCACCTCTCTCACACATACAAACACAGTCACCTCTCTCACACACACACACCTCTCTCTCACACACACACACTCACCTCTCTCACACACACGCTCACCTCTCTCACACATACACACACACTCACCTCTCTCACACACACACACGCACTCACCTCTCTCTCTCACACACACACACGCACGCATCTCTCACACACACACACACTCACCTCTCACACACACCTCTCTCGAACACACACACGCACTCAGCTCTCTCACACACTCAGATGCACGCACCTCTCTCACACACACACTCTCACTCTCTCTCTCACACACACTCACTCTCTCTCTCACACACACTCACTCTCTCTCACACACACTCACTCTCTCTCCCACACAGACACTCACTCTCTCTCTCCCACACACACACACACACACACTCACCTCTCTCTCTCACACACACACACGCACTCACCTCTCTCACACACACACACACACGCGCTCACCTCTCACACACACGCATGCACTCACCTCTCACACACACACATGCACTCACCTCTCTCACACACACACACTCACTACTCTCACACACTTACATGCATTCACATATCTCTCTCACACACACTCACTCCCTCTCTCACACGCACTCACTCTCTGTCCCACACACTCAATCTCTCTCTCACACACACACACTCAGTCTCTCACACTCACACACGCACCCTCCTCTCTCACACACACACACGCACCCTCCTCTCTCACACACACACACACACGCACTCACCTCTCTCTCACACACACACACGCACTCAGTACTCTCACACACTCACATGCACTCACGTCTCTCACACACACAAACTCACCTCTCTCTCACGCACACTCACTCTCTCTCGCACACACACTCACTCTGTCTCACACACACTCACTCTCTCTCTCACACACACCCACTCTCTCTCTCACACACACCCACTCTCTCTCTCACGCACACCCACTCTCTCTCACACACACTCAGTCTCTCTCTCTCACACACACTCACTCTCTCTCTCACACACACTCACTCTCTCTCACACACACACTCAAACCCTCTCTCACACACACTCACTCTCTCGCTCTCACACACACACACACACTCGCACACTCACATGCACTCACCTCTCTCACACAGACACACACACGCACTCACCTCTCTCACACACACACACGCACTCACCTCTCTCACACACACACACACACACACTCACCTCTCTGACACACACACGCACTCACCTCTCTCACACACACACACGCACTCACCTCTCTCTCTCACACACACACACACGCACTCACCTCTCTGACACACACACGCACTCACCTCTCTCACACACACACACACACACACGCACTCACCTCTCTGACACACACACGCACTCACCTCTCTCACACACACACACCCGCACTCACCTCTCTCACACACACACACGCACCCACCTCTCTCTCACACACACACACAGTCACCTCTCTCACACACACACACACGCACTCACCTCTCACACACACACACTCACCTCTCACACACACACACACGCACTCAGCTGTCTCACACACACACGCACTCACCTCTCTCACACACACACACGCACTCACCTCTCTCACACACACACACACGCACTCACTAGTCTCACACACTCACATGCACTCACCTCTCTCACACACACACATTCACCTCTCTCTCACACACACTCACTCTCTCGCTCTCTCACACACACTCTCGCACACACACATGCACTCACCTCTCTCACACAGACACACACACGCACTCACCTCTCTCACACACACACACACACACGCACTCACCTCTCTCACACACACACACACACACACACGCACTCACCTCTCTGACACACACACACACACACGCACTCACCTCTCACACACACACACACACACACACGCGCACTCACCTCTCTCTCACACACACACGCACTCACCTCTCACACACTCACACGCACTCACCTCTCTCACACACACACACGCACTCACCTCTCACACACACACACACTCACTACTCTCTCACACACACTCTCTCTCTCACACACACTCTCTCTCTCACACACACTCTCTCTCACACGCACTCACTCTCTCTCACACGCACTCACTCTCTCTCACACACACACACGCACTCACTCTCACACACACACTCACTCTCTCTCACGCACACTCACTCTCTCTCTCACACACACGCTCACTCTCTCTCTCAAACACACTCACTCTCTCACACACACTCACTCTCTCTCCCACACACACTCACTCTCTCACACACACTCACTCTCTCTCCCACACACACACTCACTCTCTCTCTCACACACGCAAACACTTACTCTCTCCCACACACACACACTCACTCTAACACACACGCGCACTCACCTCTCTCACACACACACCAGCACTAACCTCTCTCACACACACACGCGCACTCACCTCTCTCACACACACACGCACTCAATCTCTCTCTCACACACTCTCACACGCTTCTCACACACTCACTCTCTCTCTCACACACACCCACTCTCTCTCTCACACACACACTCACTCTTTCCCTCACACACACTCACCTCTCTCACAGTCACACGCACTCACCTCCCTCACACACACACAGACGCACCTCTCTCACACACACACACACACACACACACTTCTCTCACACACACACCTCTCTGTCTCACACACACACGCACTCACCTCTCTCACACACACACACACGCACTCACCTCTCTCACACACACACACGCACTCACTAGTCTCACACACTCACATGCACTCACCTCTCTCACACACACACTCACCTCTCTCTCACACACACTCACTCTCTCTCTCACACACTCACTCTCTCACACACACTCACCCTCTCTCTCACACACACTCACTCTCTCTCACACAGACTCACTCTCTCACACACACTCACTCTCTCTCTCACACACACTCACCTCTCTCTCACACACACTCACTCTCTCTCTCACACACTCACTCTCTCACACACACTCACCCTCTCTCTCACACACACTCACTCTCTCTCACACAGACTCACTCTCTCACACACACTCACTCTCTCTCTCACACACACAACTCTCTCTCACACACACACCTCTCTCTCAGACACACGCACTCACCTCTCTCTCACACACAAACACACGCCTCTCACACACACACACCTCTCTCTCATACTCACACACGCTCACCTCTCTCACACGCACTCACATCTCTCACACATACACACGCACTCACCTCTCTCACACACACACACACACCTCTCTCTCTCGCACACACACACGCACACCTCTCTCATACAAAAACATGCATACCTCTCTCTGACACACACAGGCACACCTCTCTCTCACACACACGCTGACCTCTCTCACACAGACACACGCACCCACCTCTCCCACACACACACACGCACTCACCTCTCTCACACAGACACACACGCACCCACCTCTCCCACACACACACACGCACTCACCTCTCTCACACACACACACACCTCTCACACACACGCACACCTCTCTCACACACACATGCACTCACCTCTCTCTCACACACACACACACACCTCTCACACACACGCACACCTCTCTCACACACACACACGCACTCACCTCTCTCTCACACACACACACACACCTCTCACACACACGCACACCTCTCTCACACACACACACGCACTCACCTCTCTCTCACACACACACGCACTCACCTCTCTCACACACACACACGCGCTCACCTCTCTCACACACACACACACACCTCTCTCTCTCACACACACACTCACCTCTCTCTCACACACACACACAGTCACCTCTCTCACACACACACACACACACACACTCACACGCGCACTCACCTCTCACACACACACACACGCACTCTGCTCTCTCACACACATGCACTCACCTCTCACACACACACCACATGCACTCACCTCTCACACACACACGCACTCACCTCTCTCACACACACACGCGCACTCACTAGTCTCACACACTCACATGCACTCACCTCTCTCACACACACACACTCACGTCTCTCTCACACACACACACTCTCTCTCTCACACACACTCACTCTCTCTCTCACACACACTCACTCTCTCTCTCACACACACTCAAACCCTCTCTCACTCACACTCACTCTCTCTCTCACACACACCCACTCTCTCTAGCACACACACTCAAACCCTCTCTCACTCACACTCACTCTCTCTCTCTCACACACACGCTCTCGCACACACACATGCACTCACCTCTCTCACACACACACGCACTCACCTCTCGCACACACACACACGCACTCACCTCTCTGACACACACGCACTCACCTCTCACACACACACACACACGCGCACTCACCTCTCTCACTCACACACACACTCACACATGCACTCACCTCTCTCACACACGCACTCACCTCTCACACACACACACACGCACTCACCTCTCACACACACACACACGCACTCACCTCTCTCACACACACACACACACACACGCACTCACCTCTCTCACACACACCGCACTCACCTCTCTCACAGACGCACACACACTCACCTCTCTCACAGATGCACACACACTCACCTCTCTCACACACATACGCACTCACCTCTCACACACACACACACGCACTCACCTCACACACACACACGCACACATCTCTCTCACACACACACATGCACTCACCTCTCTCACACACACACACGCACTCACCTCTCTCTCACAAGCACACACGCACTCACCTCTCTCTCTCACACACACACACACAGTCACCTCTCACACACACACACACACGCACTCACCTCTCACACACACACACGCACTCAGCTCTCTCACACACACACGCACTCACCTCTCACACACACACTCACCTCTCTCTCACACACTCTCTCTCGCACACACACTCACTCTCTCTCACACACACTCACTCTCTCTCTCACACACACCCACTCTCTCTCTCACACACACTCAGTCTCTCTCTCTCACACACACTCACTCTCTCTCTCACACACACTCACTCTCTCTCACACACACACTCAAACCCACTCTCACACACACTCACTCTCTCTCTCACACACACACACACTCTCGCACACACCACGCACTCACCTCTCACACACACACACACACACGCATTCACCTCTCTGACACACACACGCACTCACCTCTCTCACACACACACACACGCGCACTCACCTCTCACACACACACACGCACTCTGCTCTCTCACACACATGCACTCACCTCTCTCACACACACACGCACTCACCTCTCTCTCACACACACACGCACTCACTAGTCTCACACACTCACATGCACTCACCTCTCTCACACACACACACTCACTCACCTCTCGCACACACACACACGCACTCACCTCTCTGACACACACGCACTCACCTCTCACACACACACACACACTCACACATGCACTCACCTCTCTCACACACACACACGCACTCACCTCTCTCACACACACACACACGCACTCACCTCACACACACACACACGCACTCACCTCTCTCACTCACACACACACTCACACATGCACTCACCTCTCACACACACACACACGCACTCACCTCTCTCACACACACACACACACGCACTCACCTCTCTCACACACACACACACACGCACTCACCTCTCTCACACACACACACACACACGCACTCACCTCTCTCTCACAAGCACACACGCACTCACCTCTCTCTCTCACACACACACACACAGTCACCTCTCACACACACACACACGCACTCACCTCTCACACACACACACGCACTCAGCTCTCTCACACACACACGCACTCACCTCTCACACACACACTCACCTCTCTCTCACACACTCTCTCTCGCACACACACTCACTCTCTCTCACACACACTCACTCTCTCTCTCACACACACCCACTCTCTCTCTCACACACACTCAGTCTCTCTCTCTCACACACACTCACTCTCTCTCTCACACACACTCCTCTCTCTCACACACACACTCAAACCCACTCTCACACACACTCACTCTCTCTCTCACACACACACACACTCTCGCACACACACACGCACTCACCTCTCTCACATACACACACACACACACGCATTCACCTCTCTGACACACACACACACGCACTCACCTCTCTCACACACACACACACACGCGCACTCACCTCTCACACACACACACGCACTCTGCTCTCTCACACACATGCACTCACCTCTCTCACACACACACGCACTCACCTCTCTCTCACACACACACGCACTCACTAGTCTCACACACTCACATGCACTCACCTCTCTCACACACACACACTCACTCACCTCTCGCACACACACACACGCACTCACCTCTCTGACACACACGCACTCACCTCTCACACACACACACACTCACAGAAATACACCACAACTCACACTCACACACTGAAATACAAACACACAGAGATACACCACAACTCATACTTACACACTGAAATACACACTCACAGAAATACACCACGCTCACACTCACACACTGAAATACACACTCACACAGAGATGCACCACAACTCACACTCACAGAGATACACAACAACTCACACTCACACAATGAAATACACATTCACACAGAGATACACCACAACTCACACTGAAATACACACTCACACAGATACACCACAACTCACACTCACACAATGAAATACACACTCACAGAGATACACCACAACTCACACTCACACACTGAAATACGCACACACAGAAATACATCACAACTCACCCTCACGTAATGACACAGAGAAGCACACACTCCATGTCCAACTAACTCCGTGACGTACCTATGTACACACTCAGACTGAGAAAGACCATAGCTAATGTTCACACACTGAAATGCACATTCAGACAGAGACACGTCACAACTCACACTCTCAGAATGACACAGCAATGCACGCAGTCAATCAATGTCTGTTGCCACAGTCAGTGACACACTGAAATGCACACCCAGAAGGAGAAACCCCACAACTCACACTCACTTAGTGACACACTAAAGCACACACTCACATTGAGATAGACCACAACTCACGCTCACAGAATGACACAGCGATGCACACACTCAGTGGCACACTGAAATGCACACTTATTTTGAGATGCACCATAACTGACACTCACACAGTGACACACTAAAGCACACACTCACATCGAGATAGACCACAATTCACACTCACAGAATGACACAGCGAGGCACACATTCAGTCAATGTCATTTGTCACACTCAGTAACACAAAGAACCACACACTCACACCAAGATACACCACAACGCACACTCA